>NW_010099154.1:0-1171 GCF_000699245.1 Pterocles gutturalis | reverse complement strand
AAATAAATTAAAAATATTATAATTATTGTTCTATTACAAAGAATAACCTTTTATTTCAAAGCAAGCTTTTGTCTTTGTAATTAAAAATAATTATGCAAACATTCCCAGATCCTTAAAGTAACAAGAACTTGTGTTAGTATTCGCCAGCAAATTTAAGTTTACATTATCATTTAAATGTTTTGTGAGATTTGAAGCAAATGCCCTAAACACAAACAGCATTTTTCAAACCAAGATTTAAAGAGCATCCACTAGTACACTTTACAGCCAGTCTTCTAGGTTTTCATTTTTTAAGTTTCCGAGAGGAGAAGTTAGTAAAACAATATGTACAAAAAATTCCTTTTTTTTGCTTATTAAGATTTTGACTATACTGTTTAATCAGTTTGAGATTTGCTGGGCTGTTCAGACTGTAATAATATGCATAAAAATGTTTAAGGCTAAAAAAAAAAAAAAAAAAAAAGGAGCATTTTCCTTTCCAGGAGTACTTCAGACTGATAAATGAAAGAGCAAGAACCTTATTTTCAGAATAAAGCTTTTTTATGCTGTTACTTTTTTCATCTAATTCGAAACAGGAAAATGTTATTTAATTTATTTTGTTCCATCAGTTAAGTTTTTATTTCTGAAGCAGCTCCAGGCACTTACTCCTTCTGTGCAAGAGTACTTGTTTAGAATAAGATTGTTACATTTTGTTAAAATATTAGGTTAAAATGTACTTTTTGCTACACCTTGATATTGAATTAATCTCACAACCATCTTTATAATAAACAAACTTCTATTTAGATGAATAGAATGTGAAATCAAGTTTTGCCTTCATAACCTGTATGAAGCGTTACATACTATTTGAAATGTTTCTACATTGTGCAATTGTAATGCCTCATGTATCTTTTTTTTCTTTATTCTTCTATCTGTTTTAGAGCCTACAAGATGAATTGGAAAAACAAGAAAATAGCTTACAGAAATTTGGTTCTGTGACCAATCAATTGCTGAAAGAATGTCACCCACCAGTGACTGAAACACTTACCAACACTTTGAAAGAAGTGAATATGAGGTAGAAATTGTCTGTGTGTTGAACTTTACTTTCAGTGGTAAATTTGCTTTTATCCGTTTTATCCAACTCCATTTTCCATAACTTTTATTTTTATTATATTTTATTATTTTATGTTTTGGTGTGCTT
>NW_010099153.1:39014-44628 GCF_000699245.1 Pterocles gutturalis | reverse complement strand
TGACCCATGTGCAGGACCTTGCACTTGTCAGCCTGTGCAAACCTCATGAAATTCAACAGGGCCATCTCAAGTCTGTCAAGGTCCCTCTGGATGGGATCCCTTCCCTCCAGCGCATCAACCACACCACACAGCTTGGTGTCATCAGCAAACTTGCTGAGGGAGCACTCAATCCCACTGTTAATATCTCTGACAAAAACGTTAAACAAGACCGGTCCCAATACCAACGCTGAGGAACACCACTTGTCGCCAGTCTCCACATGAACATCGAGCCGCTGAGCACAACTCTTTGAGTGCAGCCATCCAGCCACCTCCTTACCCACCAAGTGGTCCACCCATCAAATCCATGCCTCTCCAATTTAGAAAAATAGACACAAAATCTCTATTTGTAAAGAGTACTTGAAAGATACTGAAAATGTGAATCAGTTCCTTAGTTTTTTACTCCAATGCCACAAAATTGCCTCCTACTTTTTTTTATTGAAGTCACCAAAAAAGACTGCAGAAGAACTCCATGTTGAACTTGGGTTTACTGGTATATTTAAAACTTTTTTCTTTCTTGGATGCAAAGCAACCTTCCATGCTGTATTATAATTGTGAGTTGCACAACCTGAAATGTATTTATACATTAAAGAAAGGAACATCTCAAACTTATCCCACCCTATGGGAATCCAGATAATCAAATATTTGGAAGTTTTACTCTTTGTAAGCACAAAATCATGACTGTAAACAGTCCAATATATGAAATAGGTTCTCCAAGAATATGTTACTTGAACCATAAATCAAAGTATGAAGAAAAGAAAAACTTCAGTAGAAATTAACAGTAAAATAATCTCAAATAAATATTTGTGGATCTGAAGAGATAATGATCCTAATTATTATGGGTAGATTTGAGATACCTTCTTAAATATCTGATTTGGTGAAGAGATGGCAAAACACTTAGACCATGGTAGATATCACTCCATGTGTGTATGCAGTGGACATCAGTCTCACAGTACAGTAGCAATCCTCATTACTGCTTACTAGAAGTGCATTCATCCTATTACCTCTCAAAATATGTACTGCATATACTTTCATTTTATTTAATGAAACAGCTTTTCTGAAGAGCATTAGATCCCATAAGCTCAAATTTTGTATAAGAATCTAAGTTTTATATAAGAATGTGAATTCAGAATAAACCCAGAATTCTGTTAGCGCATGTGCTGATGTGTAAGTTCTGATCCTCACATGATGTATCCAGCTCTTAATCGCTACACTTGCAATTTTTTTTCTTTCTTGGCTTTCTATGGCACTAGACGACTATGTGAGAAAAAAGTACATATTTATTCATCGAGTTCTATTCAACTGCACGAGAAAACGTCCACACGGTGTTACAAGGTGTAGTGACTTACTAACACAAGGTGGAGCTCTTTTCTCAGCAAACAGCTTTAAGTCTGGTTTCCACGCTGAAAGGAAGAGGTGAATGCTGGCTAGACCTCTGATCAGTTTTCAGAGGCAATTTGTTTTTCCCCAAAAAGAACCAGAATTTCGACGTCAGAAATGTAAATAAAGTACTAAAGCACTTTTTTTCTCTCCTAAATATGTTTTACTGAATGAAATTAAACCCCTCACTGTATTTATCAATTCTCCTGTCATAGCTCTGCCTCCGGATCTTCCAACTCCATCATCCAACCTCTCTCTAGCTGTTCTCTCATCCAGCCCACCAGCTGGATGTCATCAGGACTAAGGCTTTCAGCTGGAAGGGAGATACACGCGCTCTTTTTTTTTGAGACTGACAGAAAACAAATCTATTTCTTAGATTTGTAACAAGAGGTAACAGAGGATCCCTCACGAGAGAGTTTATGAACAAGGTTTCCTCAGTGCACTAATGGGAGTCTAAACATTTAAGTCCAAGCCTGATACCATAATAAACATGCAACTGTGGTTTGTTTCATATTGGTGTTGCTAACAACAAGTGTCAGCATTACAGTATTTCTATTTCTCTCCTAGGAAAGCATTAGTGGGCCTTCATTGCCAGAACTTCCAAACAAACCCCCAAAATATCATTCATAATACTGTCCATCAGAACCAGTGCATGTGCAGCACTTCCAGATGAAAAACCAGAACAAAACAAAGCATTCCAACTTGCTTGTTACAAAAGGTTTTATTTTGGACGAAAAGAAATATTCAGAGCTATTTCAACCATACCTTTCTCCCCAGTTTTGAATTTTCTAAGGCTATATACTTGCACAGCAGCAACAAAATCGACACAGCAGCAACAGAGGTCAGTCACAGACAGCACTCTGATAAATCCTTGGTTTTCAGTATCGTTCAGATAAATAGAAAGCTTTGCACTGCCTTGGAGCACTCACAGCCCTTTAAGCTCAAGTATACACAAAATCATGGGTGAAAAAACTAGTCCCTAGTCTCTTACAGGCCATTCTGACCTTCTTGTGAATCCTGGACACCTGCAGGAACCCTCTCAGAAATGAATGCTCTACATTACGGAGGTACACCTGGCTAACTGTAAGAAGATCAGTGCATCTAATCCCTTGTGCAGATACCAGTAGTGGAAATTTCCTACTAAAAAATGGATTTTTGCCGTGTTCAAAAGCATACGCTACCAAGCCACTGACTACCTTTTCAATCACCTCCATAAATTCCATGACAAACTAGAGACAGTGGAAATCCCAAAGCATAAAAAGACTGAGATGAACATTTCTCATCTCTCCTTTAAAACTAAAGTACATTACAAGAATAGTAAGCATATGGGAAATTAGTTAACTTTTAAGACCTGTGTTACATAAACATCTCTTTAATCAGATTACTCTGGTGCCACGGGATTGTGCCATGTTTTATTTCCTCAAAGAACATGCTGTTCGGTTACTATAGCATTTCTATATCTGGATTAATTAGAAACGGAAATGTGGATACAATTAAGTTTGAAATTAAATACACTTTGTAGCAGGGAAGATAATCACTGCTTTAGAATGATCTGGCTGCTCCAACCTGTGAAGTATCAAGCTATTCTCTCAATTAATTGGAACAGTACTGTGTGTTCTTGGAGCCAGCTAACCGCAGCACTCTGTACAGAGTATCTGTGGACATATCGCTTCTCTGATCTATTATTTGACCTGTATTATTTGATGATAATAATAATAATTAATGTCCTTACACAATTCTTGATGTCAAGCGTAGCACTTACACTTTTAAATGACTTTGGTCCATTCCACCTCTTCTTCTGGCTGCCCTCGATTTGCACCTCCTGGTGCATTCATCAGCACATCCTGAACAAGGAAACTGAAGTGTCACTGAATTCAGGCAAAGTTCTCCCCTGTGATCCAGAGTAGAAATTATTATTGATTTTAATTTCCATGAAGAAGGATCTTCACAAACAGGAGGCTATCTCAAAACAGGAAGAAGACAAGTCCTCTTCCCCAGTCCTGCCTCATATTGGAAAAGAATGAAAAGTTCACACGTGCAAAAAGTGACCAAGGCTCAAGACCATAGGAAGCAGATTAGTATAAGCTTAATTCTGTTCTCACTGATATCAATTCATCTCTCAAGAGAAAGACAGCAGAGCAAACTTTACACTTTATCCTAACAAGACAGCTGCAAGGGCTGCAGCTCTAAGAATTCAATATAACTCAGGAAGACCACCTGCAATACATAGAGATCCTAACTCCATTTCTCATGATTGACTAAGTAGTCCAGGAAGACAGAACTTCTGACTCTGTGGAAGGTCTTAGAAATAACCAGCAAAACAGTTGCTTCCCTTTTACCTACTGGCCAACCATGACAGTGAGGAGCTTATATTCTCCCTATCCCCAAGTACAGTGGAAAAGAACAGATACATCTGGTTGAGGGAGCACACCAAGATATGGACTATGGACCAAGACTGCATAGTGTTCAGATTCAAGGCAGTACACCAAAGTCTCCCCTTTCTGATAATACTGGTGTAGATACTCAGACTAAAATGTGCAAGGAAAGCAGGGTTCTCCAAATGAACCCTGCCAACAACAGGCCATCAGGAAATTCAGAACCATAAGAGCAAAGAGCATTGCTTCCTGTGCACAGATTCAGCAGGTTGAGAACATTAGTCTCTATGTGCATTATTAGCGAACCACCTGAGCAAGTGAGCTAAAAAAGGAAGAATAAAAAATACGAAAGAAGAAAATTTACACAAGCTCTCCATATAGAATTATAGGTAGCTCAAAGCTTTAAATCTGATTTTCACATTTTAAAGCATCCACTGCACTGCACACACACTAACAAAATAAACATATAATAAAGACAATGGAAAATTATCCAAACTGCATAATTAGAACACAGTGATCTTCTTGTTGCCAAGCCTTGGTTTTAACTACTGGACCACATGGCTCACAATCTAATTAATGCAGAAATTCAACGTTCTAAAAATTTCCAAATCTTCTTTTCTTTTTTTAAACCTGAGATGGAGATTTCCAGTGTCAAGCAATTAGAAGTGTCTTAATCCACTCAGATACCTCCTACAAAGCTTAGCATGTGGCAAGAACATTTTGCCAGTCTTGTTTTTTGGCTTTGTTGCTCTTATTTTCACTTATTTCTTAACTTCTATCAGGAAGTTTTTCACATATTGTAATCTTAATCACAAGCCAGCTTCACTGAGGATAGGAAAGGACCTTGTGGTCTCTTACAAAGTGTCAATGTAAATGTAGCAGACATTACAAGCCTAAGACAGCCATGCTTCAGTGGGGTTTTTTATGCATCAAGTATGTAAACCATCTTGGCAATCTGCAGAAAGAGCAATCCTATTATTTGTAAACATAAGAATGACAGGAATAATAATGATAGACAAAGATTTAAATATCACCATGGAAATATTTACACAAATACCACAGAAGGAGAAAAAATTACATTAAATTGTAAACTGATATTCTCACATGCAAGTGTTTTTAGAAGACAGAGTTGGAACAAAGTAGAACAAGCACATGAAAGTGTAAAGCATATTATTGAATCTGTGGCATTGTGAAGAGTCCATAAGTTATAGAACAGTTTCATATTTAAACCTGACATCCATTTGCAAGCCCCTGGCTTTTTTGCAAAAATTTCCAATATATCAGAAGACTCTCACGTGGCCATTAACCCTCACAGAGCATTTTTCTTTTTAAGTTTGAGGGTGATTAGGCAACTTGGGTATCTTTAAACAAAAAAACCCAAAACAAAACAAAACAATGTGGCCTTACATTTGCCAACTCAAAACAAGCACAGTTTTTAACAACTGGAAGTCTTTCTTAGACAAAGCTTCTCCCCCCCAAAAAATGAAAAGGCATATTAGTTTCATGCATATGATGGGTTCCAGGAGAAACTCAGTAGACGTTATCAGAACATGAGGTGTGACTATAAGGTCTTATTAAAAGGTTCTTAAAATGTATCTGTGTGGCGACAAGACCAGTGATGCTTGCAGTAGCTCCACGTGTTTCACCATCAACACTTTTCCTAGAAAGTTCAAAGAACTTTTATACCTAGTTTTCCCGGGGGCTCACTATGATACTTGAGGAAAATCACTTTTCCAAATGGAAAAATGCAAATTTCCCAAATGGAAAATTCAGCAAGTCCAAGGAATCCATTATCCTAACTCCCTATGATGCTTTTGACATTC
>NW_010099153.1:31342-38983 GCF_000699245.1 Pterocles gutturalis | reverse complement strand
TGACTTTCCTGCTGCCTGAGCTTCTTTTTTCCTGCCTCTAAAATAATAGTACAGTATACACAGAAATAGTGGCTGAAGCCACTTATGAGCTTTCTGAAATCCTATGCTTGCAGTTCCATGAGACCACCAATGATTTACAACAGATGCTCTAAGAAACAGCTCCTACTTTGGACACAAAATCTCTGCAAACAACTGTTCTCCGGAGAACAGAGAGGAAAAAAATCAGGAATCTTCAACCCAAAGATCTTTCAACCTGAAGTTCTACTTGTAGTTAAGCAATCATCTTCTTGAATATGGCACAATTGGTTCCATAATCATTTTGATAACTAACCTTACCATTATTGTCATACCTAAACCACATCACTAATGCCTTCTGAAGATGCAGGATGTGGAGTGCTACTCAGTTATCATCTTGGTTTTGGATAAAAACAGGAAATGTGTTATATAACTCTTAACATACAATTCTCACGATCAGAAGAGAGCAGACACAAACAGATCCACTCACACAGGGCTGAGAAATGAAGGAAGATTTCAGACCTGAAGCACAGCAGGCACTGACCTTTTCTTTGCAGCAAAGTGATGGCCCTGGTGAATAAGCGACCAATCTTGGTCTTTTTTTGTTAAACTGATTTCTGCCATTTGGGGGCTCCAGACCCGTCCCCTTCTCCCTGGGAAGGCCTGTCCCTGCTGTGAGTGGCTCTCTTGGTCAACAGCAGGAGGTAAGGCTGGTGGCAGCTGCCTGAAGAGAGAATACAACAGCCTATTACTGCTTCATACAGGAACAGCAGCTGCCTCCGATTGTGCAAAGAAAGAGAAGGAACATTTGCTTCGCCCTTAGCAATCTCCCCTATTTCATCCCTACCTATAAAAGGCATTCACACAGCTCCTACTGAGGCCACACAGTCTCCAGGGCCCTTACAACACTTCTGCATTACAGAAAGGATATCACATCTTTGTGCACATCAAAAATTAAGCCACGGAAAAATCAAGTTCTTCAAGATAACAAGAAGTTTGTAGTCTGGAAGAGACACTATATTTGAAGAAAAAGCTTACTATTCAAACAAACTCCACAGAAAATTGCCAGCGACAACAAAGTCGACCAGTCCAATAAAAAATAAAAAAAAAAAAACCAAAAAACCAAACAGTTTCTACACCTGTCTTTTTCTCCAGACACTGTAATAGTAGAACAACATCTGTGCCTTCATCTTAAAATACTTGTAAAGCTGAGGTGAAGAGTCAGCCAGCCATCTCGCAATAGATCAGAAGGTAGCAGGGATGGACTGTATGACTGAGCTTCCTCTACAAGAATCCCTGGACAAAACTCTTCTACAACTTCAACTTGCCCCATGGTGGGAAAATACCAGCCTGTAGAGCACTTTCTGCAGATGCAGAGCTGTGAATGCACCAGTATCTCAATGTGAATTGGGGAAGACAGAGAATGGAGTAAGAAGTTACAAGGATTTCTCACAAGTGAAAACCTGTCTGAAACAAAACCCAGGGTGACAGACATCTTGCAGAAAGTAAAGGGTTTTCAAGTGGAATTCCTTATCCCCTCCTCTTCTCCCCCTTGTTGTCTGATAATTCACCGTTGTAATTCGGGGTAACACCTACAGTCACTAGCTGCTTAAAGGAATTGTGAAGCATGACCGCCAGCATCTCTGAATAATCAGGGCAAATAAGTCATGTTATATTGGTGTGACTGTGCAATGAAAGAGGGGTTTAAGTGGCTTTCTTTAACCCACTAAAAAATATATGGTAGGAGATACTGACTTTATTTGGTCTGCACAACGCATTTCAGCTCTGCTTAAAGCAGATGACTCATTTTGGCTTGCTGTTCCTGCCATTCCACATGATCCTAGCAACCCTGACCTTCAGCATCAGAACATATGCCAAATAGATACAAAGTTTCATTAAACAAATTTTTAAAAATTATACTATAGGTGAAGATCATGAAAGATTTATTTTTAATTCTCCATGGCTACTTAATTTTAAGATCCCTCTTTGCGGTTGTTGTCTTATGGCAGGTATCAGTTTTTGCCTTGGCAGGGTATGTAGTACAAAAGTCAAGACACATGTGTCCCCCAAATAAACAAAAACGAAGCATTTGTTGGCTTTGTTGTTGCCAGCTTCCTGGTAATAATCTTTGAATAGAATATTATGCAAAGTATGGAATGTATTATTTAATTTGAAGTTATATTTAGTACACAAAAAGCTAAATCACACTTGTTCAGCTACTGTATGTACTGTAATTACACACCCTAATTTCATGCTTTTGGTCATGCAGTTAGCGTAAGTAGTTGTAATTACACATTTAAGGCATATAATCATGTAATAATTGAGATGCACTACTCAATTATATAATTAAGGTATGCAAATACATAGGACTATCCTGTGACATTGATTTTAAGTAGACTACCCAATTAATTCTGAGGAGAGTTCTGCTTAAAAACTCATTACACAATACAGCTTGCAAAGAATTATGCAGACAGGAAAACTCCCAGACCCACTGCCATGCTTCTTTGTATATCTGCCTGAAATATAAATAAAAATAAATTTAAAAAATAGAACTTTCATATTCAAATAGTATTTACAAGATTGGTTCTTTGTTCTAACAAAAAAAAAAAAAAAAAAACACCAAAAAAAAAACCCAACCCAAAACCAAAAAAAACACACATCACACCAAACAAAACCTAACAACAACAACAACAACCCCAAACACACAGGAAAAAGAGAGGAATTCCCAGAATGGACTAAAATATTTACAAGCTTGTTTTGTAGGCCAGCATAGAGAGAAAACAATCGCCAAAAATACCCTAATACTTCCTAATGACCTGCTATGTCCCCAAAGAGATGTGTTAAATAAGCAATGATCGCTTTGCATGTTTCAATTAAAAAAATACAGGTTTTATAATTTCTTTCACAGGATTAGGAAAGGAAAGAAAAAAAACTTTTCATAATCAGAAGAAAAAAAAGGAACACAGAGAGCAAACTCATTTCCACTGCAGTTGTTTTTATACTCAGCCACCAAAAACTCTTAACCAAAAATATAAAAATCAAAATTATTGGCCTCAATCTCAATGCACAACACTTTTGCTACTGCTCTTAGTATTTTTTCCACTTTTTAAATCTCATAATGAAAAAAAAAAAAAAAGAGAGACATCCAAAACCAGAAGGGCTTTGTGCAGAACACCACAATAATTAATGGCTCATTCAAGGAGGTTTCTCTCTAAGGGCAGTAAGTGGCAGAATCAAGAAAGCCACTGCCAGAGCAAGGGGCAAAGTAACCGTTCTGCTAAACTACAGAGATTTATGCAATCCCCGAGCTGCAATTTCCATGCACACTCATCACTAGCAAATCAGATTAAGATGGGAATTTCAAACAGATGATAACATCTTGGTGTGAGCTCCAGCACAGAGTGGATTTACCTTCCCTTATACATCCACCTTGATGTGGCTTGAAGAATGGGCATGAAGAGCTGAGAAGCAGCCCTCCCCAAAGCAAAGCAATAAGGAACAACCATCATCTCATCATCTGTGTGTTGCACCACCCCACCAGTGAATTTGGTTAATAGTAACTTGGTAGTAACAATGGGTTGGAAGAAACACGTCAATTTAAGGAAAATGTGCCTGAGCACACCCAGCCTGGAAAGAAGCACCAAAATATCATATTACCACTCTCCTTTTATGCCACATTCCCTCTACCCTTCATAACACTTTATTGTACGCAATCTTACAATTAGATCTAAGGCTGTGTTAGGGAAAGTCCTCCTAGATACAAATTGAAGCAGGCACATCACAATGGGACCCTAGCTGGGACTCAGTAACCCTCAAACTGTTACAGTGAGTAACTGCTAATTGCTGGTAGCTCATCATTACACATGACAGATTCATACTCATTCTACAAATAGGCACAGAAGCAAAAAAAAAAAATCTGAAATTATTTTCATTTAGGTTCTTTTTAGCTGCAGAAAAAAAGATGTCCATACCCTGAATATCCTCTGGTTTAAAGATATACATCAAAGTTAACAGATGTGTATCAGTATGTGTGACAGCAAAATCAGATATTCAATGACCAGAATTCTCCTAAGATGTCAGAATAGCTTTAAAGATCCTACCTAGAATATTCATAGGATCTGAGGTGAAAGTATTTTTTCCACCAAGATTAATGTCTATTATTGTTTGTTTGAAAGATACAGGAAAACATTCATAGTTCAGGATCTTAGGCAACGAAGCATTTTTCATCCTTAAATCAATTCTATTTTGAGTTTAAATAAACAACTATAACTGCACATTAACATTCAATAAAAGAAACTGAATTCTGCCAGGAGAAAGTACACAGGCAATGCTATTTACATTGCTAGGTACTGAGAGTCACGAACAGCTATACCCAAACTATCTCCACAGGACTGGGAAAAACCCAAACATCTGTAGCAGATAGCTCCAAACCAGAGCCTATTTCAGTATCAATTAGCACAACATGACTCTGATCTTTGATGGCATTTCTATTGCAGGCTTTGCCACTCCACAGCTAACAAATACCATTTATAACCTGGCAAGCAATGACTCTACAGGTGATCTCAGCTATTGTCAAAGTATTCTCTTCTATCATTGCCGAGGAACAACAGCTAGGCTTGAAGAGGAATTCGTTTCTCTTTGAAGGGCCACAAACAGCACTTCTCTACTGGTAGTATTTCAAAGAGAAACTACTGCTTCTTTCTAAGGCCCTGCAGCTCTTTGGAGAAGAGAGAGCTACTCTGAAGCACAGTAATGCAGAAGAATGCAGCGTTCTGTTTGAAAAAAATCAAGCCAAAGTGAGGGATCTTGAGGGATCTTACAAAAATAGGATAGCAGACTCCTACTCGTACAAATTTTCTACCTTATCTTCATACAGTACAACCAACATATGGTTGTTTCCTCTAATTTCAGAGGATTTTGCCATGTAATACTGGAATTTGGGAGCTGCTGCTGCAAGACACTTTCTCCTCCTATAAACCATGGAAAGAAGCTGACAAGCAGATGTATATATTCATCTTCATTTGCTGCTAACACCACCTTGTGCTTTAAATAATTTAGTTTATCAACTTAATTTTAGCCTTTCTGCAACAGTGGAAGACAACATCATAGATTTGGAGGATAGTAAATATCACTTGGACAGACCCATGAACACTCGTAGCCCATATCCTTTCAGTTTTTCCTCTGGGCTTTCCTTGATTTGCAGCATCAGCTTACAAATACTTCTAGGGAGACAAGCATCAGCAAGTCCCTACAGTGGCTACCTTTCCTTTCCAGACAATTGCTGTACTAACCTACTTCAATTTCAATTCCTTCATGTTATCTGTTTTTGGATAATTGGTTTTTAAAAAGCAACCAAACCAAAAAACAGAGGGGTTTTTTTGTGTTACCCTTTTTTGGCAGATGATGACTAAGCGTATTTTTTTTCCTAACTGCCTTAAGGAAGGCTAAAGGGGTTCCCCTTTTCTCTGATGTTTTTTCTGATATTGATGGAAGAAACTCCAGCTCTCTGAAGCCTATTCTCTCATTAATTCATTGCCTACTTACACACACCCATGACTCTTCCTTTGTGTATTAAGCATTTATGTGAGCAGGTTAGATTTTTAAGCTTGCTATAGAGTAGACAAGAGCTCCTAACCAGAACTGTTCTTCAGCTCTGACCTAATGGCTCAGAGTATCCCAGAGGCATATGCTCATATTTGATCATCCTGCTCAATGCTGCTGTCATGACAATTGACTAGCACAAACAGAAAAATACTGAAAGTCATTGGATGTCATAATTTAGAGATATAAGGATTTTGCTGTTGTGGGCTAATCCAGCACATACATATATACATACAGCAAATCTCCTCAAGCATAGAAGTCAACGCATAGCAAGACACTGACTGCAAATTTTCACATGAAATTTCACAAAAAAGGAGTTTGAAAAAACAAAACACACACAAAACAAATAGTGCCAGTTTAGACTATTTTTTGGTAAACGTAGGCAATCTTGATGTAAAAATCAATGACACTAAAGATGACTTGCGTTATAATGTAATATTTAGTATTACTGGCGCAAGTAGTGTAAACAGAGAAAACATTGTCAGACTGAAGGCAGAAAATCATAATTATTTCTACTGTGATACTATGGGTATAGTATAGTGACCTAGTATAATAACCTCACCACCACCTTCTGTGGATCAGATTTGAGCCCCTTGCATAGTACATGCCATGTCTTCAAAACAAGGATATTTTGGTGCATCTGTACAATTTTATGTCATTTGCAACACCCCTCTCCCTTCATCCCTCACCCTTGCTGCCTCACAGACTTACTAGGATGAAAGAAAAGCAGATTGTGTGTAACATAGCTCTTATTTAATACACACAGGTCACCAGCATCCCCGAAGAGTCTGCCTATGAAAAGGGACTGACCACTTCCAACAGACTCCATTTCTCCCCACCGAGATCCCCAAGCACATCCATAACACCATGAATATTTTGTATCCAACAGTATCAAGCACTAGAGAAAAAGCCTCATCAATGATGGTATCACAAGGCTATTGACTGCCATTGACCTTAACCTGTAACTAAGGTTGATTCTTACATTGAGCGGCATGGTCTGTATACTTTTCAGTCACTGGAAGATGGTGTCAGCTACTTTACTGAATTGTGGTGACCAGTTTTAAGAGGAAGATACACTTGTACGCGCTTTAAAATTTGACATCAACATCCAGATGTATTCAATTAAGGTGTCACGCCTCATCTCAAGTGGAAAAAAAAGAAATGAAGTAGTACAATAGCATTTAATAGCTGATAATAGTGTTTCTGTCTGATCTGCTCTAATTACACAGATTGAACAGGCTCAGTGTTACAGGCAACCATTAATTACCTGTTCTATACCCCAAGTATATGTTTTTCTTCAGAGTTTTAAAGCTAAGATACAAATTATTTTCATAAAAGAATTGCACATAGGAGTTTGAGTAATCCAGTAACTCTCCTTCCACACCCAAAAACTTTGCTTTTTACTTCATTTAGTGCAGACATTTAATTTCACTGCTAGCGTACTTAAAAGTAACTGAATTACTCCTCAGAGAAACTCCAACTGAAATGCCAAATTCTTATTAGAGCATTTGCCAACCATGTATTTTAAATTATATCCTAAGTTGTTTCATGGCATGACTGCTGCTTTTCACATTGATGAGTATATTTTCTTGCTTGTATCAAATTGTTCAAGGGGAGAACACATCATGACAAGAATTGAATTGCTACATTTTGTAGTCCGTGTGAAAATCAAATGTAATATAGTTAGCAATATTGATCTTTTTATTTCCCTCCACCTCTCTAAATTTTGAAAAGGAATTGAAATTAATGCAAATGCTAAACTGTTTCTTACTACCTATTTGTGATAACCATTTCTGTCTCCAGAGCACATAACTACTTTTCCCTGAAAGTGATTTTGGCAGAAGTGGAAGGTTTGTGGATTGGCCTTATGAAAGCACAAATTCCCATTACATTTATGGAGTTCTGATGAATACAAAGCTAAAGCTACTTAAAACAAGACTGTGTAAACATAGTCCTTTAAAGGGAAGGAACGTTTGGGACCTCTTTTACTCACCAGAGTACTTGTGATAGAGAACCATGAATAAT
>NW_010099153.1:9400-31311 GCF_000699245.1 Pterocles gutturalis | reverse complement strand
CAGGAATAATGCTACATAAAACAGTTCTGAAAGCCTTCTTACAACAATGTACACATTCATTTAAGAAGAGCAAAGAGCTAACTGGAAAAGCAAATAAAGAACAACCCTGTTAATGTGGAATTTGGCTTTGAAATAATTTCATTATTTAGCTTAAGGTCTTCTTTTACTTATACAGGTGTTTTGGAAACTAAATCCCTGATGTGAGAAAAGTGCAGGCTACACACAATCCCCTAAAGTAAATGGCTGACACCAAACCCATGTGCTCCACAATGCTGGATTTGAGTCTCTATTTCTCCACAAGGAATTGTCTTTCAAAACAGACATTGTAATATGCCAAGATTTAAAGTATTCACAATCTGTCAACATTGTAACCTGAAGATAAAACAGCACACGTGAACACTCTTAAAAAACCCACACTATGATGTTCCTAGAGTGACAGCTAAATGTGAAATGATGAGAATGTTACAAACAAGAAAATAAAGACTTCACGGCAACTTCAGTCTAACAATAACCCCAGTGTAAAGATATTGAGACAAAGAGTCTACACTGAAAATTACAATTAAACATGTTGTATTTACAGAAATGACATTTCATTGCCATTCTGACAAAGGCATGTTCCATCTATGACAACTCAGAAGCCCTCCTGAAGCTGTTTATTTTTAAAATCTACAGTGTGAGTCTTATATTTTTGGTATCCTTTTATTGTTCCAGTTGTTACATGCTGAAGCCACTTCATGTTGTGGGTGATTGGAACAGGAAAAATAAGAAAGAAACAGTGAGTCAAGCAAGAGGAACAACTAACCATTAGACTGTGGGGAAGTACACCTTTTCAGCCTTTCAATCAAGGCTTTAAGGTAGGTTGCAAGGTTTCTATCACATAACCAATAATTCAGATTCAGTTTGATATTCTGAATCTTTAGTCATCAACATCATCAAAACAACCCCACACCAAGAGAAGTAACATGAGAAAAATTAAAAAGGGATGATCTTACCAAAACCTGTCTCCTCCTGTGCGAGTAAAGAGCCCTTTGATGGCTCCCCCTTTCTCCCTGTTTGTCCCTATAGGAGATGAACGCACCTTAAAGGTTCTTATGCTTCCTACAACACCTGTTTTTGCTGCTGGAATGAATACATTTCCCCTCATTAACACAAAACGGACATTAGACTTGGCAACTTCTGCTGAAGGATTTTGTTTCTACCCTGGCAGTTCACTGTCTTTACAAGTGTGCTCAAACAAACAACACGATGTTGTGCATTGCTGCCACATGTTCCAGATCTGCTCATACCCCCCAAATCTGGCCTCTCTTCAGCCCAAAGTCTGAGCTCCTCAGCATTGCTTAGCCACACTATGGTTTTAATGCACTGCATATTCTTGTCGATTAATTGAAATAATTGAAAAGGGAAGGAAATACTTTACTCAAGATTCTCTTCACAAATCATACTCATGTTTATATAAAAGGTCACAGTCCAATTCTCTAGGGTCTTAAGTACTTCCAAAGTTTGCTCTCTTCCTTTTTTCCCTTATCTCACTAGTATCATTCATCATTAAAAATTAATGGTTTGCCTCTCAATAGTTTTTTCCTTAGTAACCTTCAACAAGTACAAAGCCACTCCACTTCCACATACAATCAGCTAAGATGGAAGTCTCTTACCAAGGGGCAAAACAGCATCTCACTGCTTCTACCTCAGTTATGTCACCTGACAGAAAAAACATTCCCAAAGTCACATCTGTGAAAACAAGTGTCTTAATTTCATCATACAGACTTGCCTTTCTTCTGCAACAAAAGAGCGATGACACTGCACACTTGTGCAAACACTCACAGAAATGCCTTTCTGAAGGCCCTCTTGGGTTTGGTGTAACCTTATGGATAAGGGTTTTTCATCCGATAAGACTGAAAACAGTGTTCCCTTCCAAATAGCCCACACTCTTCTACCTAATTGCCAGGGTACCTATGTACCTCTTACAAGCACATCTACTCAAACTAAGTACAGAGGAAAGAGCTGTGATCCACAGGCGATGGAACTTATCTGCCTCCCTAGGGAGATATTTCCTACTAGTCACTGACTGGCTAATCTTGGTAACAAGCAGTAACAAATTCCCATCAATCTTCTCAGGCAATGGAGGCCCCAGAAGCTCTCTGTGACACTGTGCTTCTCTTAGCTCTACCTCTGTACTCCTATACAAATGTAACATAAGAGCTTGGAGTCCTTTAAATTCTCCCTCAGAGTAATAATTAACTAGTCAACTATATAGAGAAAAAAAGCTGTTCACTGCTTGTAATGATTTACCACAAGAACTCCTCACAGAAACAGAATACTTTTTACAGACTGTTTAAAGAGTTGAAAAACATTACCTCTTTTCCCAGTAGACTACTCTGCCAGCTATTGTTTATATTGTGCTAATACTCAAAAAAACATTCTTTAGTTCAATCTGTTTAAGAATATATATGCTTAGAGAGTGAAGGATTAATTCTCCAACTACCAGTGACGTATCTTCATTTAATTTAAGCTAATATAAAGTCACACTACTTACCACAATCACTAGGCCTGATTCTCAGCTTCTCTGTACCTTGGATTCATAGAAATTACCAGTGTAATGTCTTATCCTATTGTCCTGCTACCGTTGTTTGTGTTCGTTGCTGGGGTATCTCTCAAAGCAATGCATATTGTCTGAAGACATAAAGCAAGAGTCTACCATTCTCACTGCTTCCTGGTTTCTGTGAAAGCTGCAGTGTTCTCTTGTT
Source organism: Pterocles gutturalis (assembly GCF_000699245.1). NCBI lineage: Eukaryota > Metazoa > Chordata > Aves > Pterocliformes > Pteroclidae > Pterocles > Pterocles gutturalis. The sequence continues at coordinate 28,567 of NW_010099153.1, read as the reverse complement.
TGTTTTAAAACAAGAACCTCTTCCTTTATTCTCAGTTGAATTTTTCAGGATCCACTTTCCAAGCATTGTTCTGAATTTCTCCACATGATTTAGTCTTTTAATTTTGCTTTTATCTTTCTATGAAAATCTCAAACTGCATCGTCCTTTAAAAAACTTGCATCAACTCTGTTATCCCTCAAGAAAATACTGTTTCTCCAGCCCACAACCTTTCTTTCTGATTCTTCTGCAGACACTGTCCAGTTCTTCATATCTTTTGAAGATGTTGACCCCAGAAACAGATGCAGTATTCTAGCATTAGTTAACTACTTGAATCCCACTTCTCAGAAATAGTTTTGGTTTTGCACCAAAAAAGAGTAGAGGCCATACAGCCACTTGTACCCCACCCAACGCAATTTTCCATGAAGTTTACTGCAGTAATTATGAGGCTCGTTTACTATGTCAGCTAAGCCCTTTGTAGAAAAATATCAATTCTGCCTTTTAACTCCATTTAAACACACTATACTTATCCGTCCATTTTGTCCCATGAAAACTTCAACTACGCTGGACACAATTGACTATGGCACTGCAGAACCCAGTTCTGTTGTATATAGCTACAAGCTATAGTAAACATCTATTATCACACTGCAATTAAATAACCACTTCAACCACATCCAAATAGCACAGTTCTCTCCATTTTTCTAGCAGAGTCCAGTAACCCCCGACATGTCTGAGTGTACTTTATAATAAAAAATATGAAACATAAACCTAAAGTGCATTAATAATTTCAAATCAAAATAGATATTTCCAACATTCCACTTGCTCACAGAGGCAAAATAATACATTTTAAGAGCTAAATAAAATGAAATATGCTTCCACATGTCAAACACTCAAAGCTTCAATCTTGTCTTTTACAAACATATGACTTTTCTAATAATAATAATAATGAATAAAAGTGCAGATTGTTCATTGATGCTTATATCTGATTACATACAGTCATTATTTATCCAGGTCTTGTTTCATTAATATTTTTCTCAGATGAAAATCAGTTGAAATTAAGCAACTCTGTTACTGATTGCAAATTTTTAAGCAGTAGACTGAGCTGCACATTGTGAGGGAACAGTTTCATTGCTCCATTTGATGATGAAGCTCACAAACCAGACAGCCAGAAGCGGCAGAGCCTCCTTTCCTGGCCACAGAGACAGCATATCAGCACTAGAGGAACAACAGGCTGATTCTATATGGACAATTTGATGCACGTACCAAAATTAAGTGCATCAAATAATAATGTCATAAATTGGTCACATTTTATATGGACAACTACTAATACCAGACCACCATGCTGACATTTGGAAATGTGAAATAGATAGGCATGTGGAATTTGTTATTTTGTTTTTCAAGTAACAAATATTATTTCAAAAGAAAGCAAGTTATAAGATTAATGACAGCCAATCGCAGTGACCTGTATAACTTTAAAATGAGAACACTGAAAGATGTGTCTCCTTAGCAGTTGTGGAGGAGGGTGTGTGGATGAATCACATAACTGATGGATATCCTTGTTTCAAGAAAGCAGCTTTTCTGCCAAGTCATGCTCATTTTTATCTGACCCAATTAAGAAAACATAATGCAATCTAACTTACCACTTCTGTATCAAGTACCCATTTGAAAGACGTTCATTCACAGCTGCATACACAACAAACGTCAGGAGGACCACTTCAGTGCTGTGTATCACTACCAGGAAAAGGGCAAAACTGGACTTTACAAAAATCTGTGTTCTTGTTCATTCAAGAGGGTCCTCTTTGCAACATAATAGCAAGAAACCACAATACTTTGTTAGCATTAAATGGAATAGTGTCACCCTAACAGAAACCACAGCAATAGTTCAGAAACAAAACATTTACCACAGAAGATGCAATTTCTTTCAGTCTCTGATAATATCTAGCTTTTTAATACAAAGGTATTAAAAATTAATTATGCTATCAGTCAGTTACATAGAAGTGTTACTGTATGTGATGAACTCAGCTCTGGATATAAAGGAAGTAATGAAAACAAAAGTGGTCACCTAATTACTTGATCTGAATTATAACAGTGCCATAAGATGCAAGATGTGCTTTTAACAAGAAAAGACTTGTTCAAAACCAAAGTTCTTCTTTGTGTTATAAATTACTTTTTAGAAGACTACAGGTACATCACACTACAGAATGAAAATCTAATATGTGCAGACACGCAATCTCAAGATGGTCCTCAAGACCAGAACAGGACATTCACACAATGACAAAAGTCCCATAAATTTACCGTCCGTTGCCTGGTACCCTAGAGGCATGGCAGACTTCACAACTCAAAAGACAAACAACAGACAACTGTGGACAACATTCAGCTTTAGCAATGGTACAAGCTAAGAATAACAAAGAACATTGCATCTCTCAACAGCAATAAAATCTGCCCAGCATCCCAGCCTCTGGTTTAAAATCCCCTGCTAATGACTGGGGCCCAGTGCTGCTCCCACTGGAGTCAACTGGGCTTCAATGGGAGAAACCAGCACTCATATTTTCATTTACATGATCAGTGAAAACAAGGAATGGATAGATAGTATCACAATATATGACTGTACAAAAATCTTTAATACGAACAAACTGCTTGACTAATAATCAGTTTCAGAAAGATTAAAAAATATCAGGAACTATTTTAAGAAAAACTAACATCAGCAATCTAACATTATGAACTAACCAAAACATTTTTTTTCTGTCTGAAATAACAGAACCTTGCATTCAGGCCACAGCCTAGATTTTATTCACCGAAAGAAGAAGAAAAAAAAAAAAAAAGTAGTTTATTTCATTCATGGCCTTTCACTTCAGTATTTTCAAATCTCCACAGTTTGGGCCCAGCGTGACAACACTAGCAATATTTTACTCTGCCAAATTATAGTATACAAATTCATACATAAAACATATGGCTAAAGGTTTCTAAGCCAGCACAGAGCTCCTAACTCCCAGTCTTGGTTTTTTTTTTTTTCAGTGCAAGATGCAGCTCAGCACACACCAACCCATCAGAGATGGGCCGTCCCCCAGCTCCAAGTGTCTGTGTGAAGTTGTGGGGAGGCTGCACACTCCAGTTGTGCAGAGCCCTGGATGTCTGATGTGCTCCATCATTTAGCCTTCACACTAGCAAATCAAATAAAGATGCTATTTTGCTTCTTTTCAGAGCTGATTGGCATTTTAATTAGTCTACAGTTAGAAGTGTTAATCGCACTATGAAGTGAGGCGATAATTCACAGCTAGTAAAATTTCCCGCAATGGTTTTACAAGCATCAATATACAGTTTACCTCATTTGTTTTTTAAAAAAAAAAAATAATGCAGCCACAGCAGTATAAACCCTCTTTAAAAGAAAAACAGCTTCCAGGAATCCATTCTTAACAGAAGATTCTTCCTGCCTTCTGTAAAATTATCTAAAACACTACTGAGTTATTTCAAAAGACTCAAATATAGCAGCTTTATTTACTACTTTCATTTTGATAGATTCATAAAGACATACACATAATAGTCCAGAGCCCTCCTTCCCATAAGCTTCCTTCCTTCACCCCACTGATAATACTGTATAAACAAGCTTTTTCCTTTATTTTTCATGTATTCTACAGATGAAAAACTTTTTGCTCCAGAAAATTTTCATAAAAGAAAGCTGTGCTTGATACTGAAAATGTGGAGCAAAACCATGTTGAATGATACATGTAAGCAGCTGAAATGGAGCAGCAGCATATATATATATGCTACCATTCAAATTTTTAAAGAATGTAAGCCCTTCACAACAAATATTTTTAAGTTAATAATTCATTTGCTTATTTATTTGGGGACTGCACATCTGCAAGGTGATTTATCTTCTACAAAGCTCAGACATCTGGCTGTTGTGAAAGCCTGAAAGAACATAATAAAAACAAACAGCTAAGAAATTCCTTTATTTTTCTAAGGAATATTATGGGTGTGGTGGGGCTGTTCTGGCAGTGCGTACGTGCACGGGTCCAGCAAAGGATGGCTATAACATAGCATCATCTACTCGATAGGATTATTTTGTCCAATAACTGAAGTGAAAAAATTTGTCTAAAACATACTCAACACTTACATCCATTGTTTTCAGTGAAGAGAGGTAAGAAAAGGCAGTATTTGAGAAGTTGAAGGTGCCACTATACACAGATGCATCTCTGATTCTGAGAAGCACGTTTAACAAAAACATACCTGGGATGAACTTCATTCTGTCATGAGAGGAAGAGTACAAAAAGGTTCCTAAGTTACATTACACTTACCAGACACTATAAACATTTATGTAGTGTTTCTTTGCAGAGTTTTGATTTATAAGTCTGAAGGAAGGAAGAGAATGCCAGCTTTTTTTCCTTCTCTTTTGCCTGTCTAAAGGGCTCAACAGATTCCTACATCAATCAGCCACACCTGTGAATCAGTTTAGTGCAAGGCTCAGCATCTGCAACTATGCAGAATTTTTGATTGTCATGCTTAATTCCTGACTCTGTAGGTGAACTAAACTATGAAAATAATTTTTTTTAAATGTCCTTACACATTCAGTAGTGTTGTTTTAGAGGGAAATTCAACAAATCATTTCAAAGTGTGGGTGTCAAACAGGTGAGACATAAAATTTCTTGTATTTTTTTCCTGATGAATACTGACCCTCAAGTCAGCAAGAACACGTCATCTCTTGTCAGCAATTTGCATCTACAATGATCTGTTAAGATCTTGTCACCGTCCTTATAATTCTTATATATCTTTTATCCTTCACTGGATACACTTATCACTAAACATTGATCTTTTAATGTAAGGAAATGCAAAAAAAATCACAACTAAGTTGATGTTTAAACTACATATTGCTCAGACAAACAATTTCTTAGTAAAGCTAACTTCACATAAACAGATACAGGGCAAAGAGGAAATCAGTTTCAAAAACATCACAGTGTTAAAGCTTATGATTAAGAAATGGGGCAAGAGTAGTTACAGATCAGGTCCACATGGTGTTTCGTTTTCCATGTGAAATATGGATCTTGGCTCCACGAGCAGGCCTTGGAGCCAGAGCTGAGAGGGTGGAGGAAAAGGGGATTACTTGTAGGCCAGAAAGTAGTGGGTGTGATCAGGGGTATGTGACCAAACAAAGCCTCCTCCTAACCCTTAAAAAAAAAAAAAAATCACCACGAAAACCAAGATTGCGCTTTTATCAGCCAAGGCCTACAGAACTGTTATGTTAATCCTTCCTCAATCAAGGGTGTAAATTCCACGCACAAACCTTTGACTTACAGCTAGCACAAATATGTGCGATGGAATACACATATTGTTCATAGCATTTCATTTCTATTTCACACCAGGAACAACTATAAATCTCATGAGAAAGCCCTTCAGATTAATCCAGCCAATTTTTCACTCCATGAGGTTCATTAATTAAAAAAAATCCCCCAAAACTATTTGAGCAAAATCTTATTCAGTATAACTTCAGTGCTCAAAGCAAAGATGTTTCCTTTTCTTGAGGCATCTTCTCAGTGTTTTTCAGAACAGAATCAATCAATTAAGCAGCAAAATAAAAATACATGTGGCAGGCATTTATTTTGGTGCCAGTCAAATCTGGAATTTAGCTTCATCGTTCGTAAGAAATGATGTAGTTCAACACTAACACAGTTCAACACCTGTGATTAAGGTAGGAAAATGTGAAACTTGTGTCATCTCTTACACTATCACCAGGAAAAAGCTGAAGCTATCACTAGGAAAACCCCCAAAATACAGTTGAACCTTGCCATCTCTTCCACAGGTTTTATTGAGAGAGGGAGTAAAGGAGAATTTCACCTGGTGGGGAATTAAACCCCAGTTTTGCCCCAAAACTTGCACTAAGTATGCAGAAGATCATGAGAGCCTTGGGCTGGTTAGTGTTCTTCAAAAGGTGGGCTTATTGACTTCTGTGATTGTGTAATTCCCAGTCTGTTAGAAGTGAAGTTGCCAGCATTATGTGCAGTGCAGCAGAAAAAGTATTCTTCCCCACCTCCCCTTTCCTCAATATAACAAATAGCATGATAGGATTTTTCCCCACATGCTCTCAAATTCATAGTCAACACTGAAAGAGACCATCACCACCTGGACATGCCAACAGATGTTATCTGGCCAGTCACCATAGGCGTATTCCCCTCTGGCTTGCACACTGGCCAGCTACTCCTATTGGAAGCTGTCCATTTACACGGAACTGCAGAACCACCAGAAAGCTGGTCTTTATGAAGAACAGGTGGACTTTTTCCTTTTTCTTATATCAAATCAAAGAAACTCAATGCCTCAGAAGGTGCAGCGTTCTCACTCACTCATTCACCACCTCATACCCACCTGCCACAAGCTGGCAGCAGAGAATTGCAGCGTTTCTCCACTTTGCAACACAACTTGCCACGGGAAGGTGCCAGGGGTTGTATTGCAGGAAAGGCAGTGAACAAATCACAAAACCTGTACATCTCCCAGCAGGGCTCTACACTTAGAAAAGTCTCACCAAAGGTCCCTCCTTTCCTATCTTCTTAACCTCATCTTATCAGGTGATTTAACACACACACAGACTAACGTCCTGTCACACAAAACATCTCACACTTCAGTTTAAAAGCAGCCAAGGCAACCATAAAATTGAAACCAAAAAATTGAAACTGGAGAGCATGCTACTTTACCTGTACAACACAAATATGTATTTAACTTCTTAATTAAGACGCCTCAGTTCTAATTGTTTTTTTCATCCACTTTTGTTCAGAAGTGATGGTAATCACAGCTCCAGAAAACACTGAAGATTATATATAAATACTGAGTTTAGTTACAAAAGACTTTCAACATTCGGTAATTGATAGAGGATAAAAAACTTGGCTAATAGGTCTTAGTCTTATCAAACTCTGTCATTAACTTTTATTTGATCTTCTACTTCCATGAAGAAAGACAGAAAGTATTTTGGCAAAGGTTCTTCAGTTCAGATTCTCTCAGAACTTATTATCAATACCATTCCATTAATGTACCCAGGAAGGATACATACATCGCCTTTGTCTCTGTAATAGCAGGGACTGTAGGTCTCACATTTGTATATGTCACATAGACTATAGCTAAACATGAAATACAAAAAGTTATTTAATTTCCTTATAAACCTATAAATACCTCATATTTTATCTATTTAATTTGAACAAGAACATTAATATCCAAACTGAAAGGGTTTGCTTGTGTTAGGACAAGTACTTGTATAAGAAAACAAATCCACATGTGAGAACCTTTGTTTCAACACCAGCGAGGGCTGGTCTTCATAGAATCATAGAATGGTTTGAGTTGGAAAGGACCTTAAAAATCAAGTTCCAACCCCCCTGCCATGGGCAGGGACACCCTCCACTAGTCCAGGTTGCTCAAAGCCTCATCCAGCCTGGTCTTGAACACCTCCAGGGATGGGGCATCCACAGCTTCTCTGGGCAACCTGTTCCAGTGTCTCACCACCCTCACTGTGAAAAATTTCTTCCTAATGTCTAGTCTAAATCTACCCTCTTTCAGCTTATAACTGTTACCCCCTGTCCTATCACTACATTCCCTGGTAAAGAGTGTTTCCCCATCTCTCCTGTAGATCAAGTACAAATTTTCATTTTTTATAAAAAAAGGCTAGATTTAGATGCAGCACAATACAAACAGCTCAATACAGAAATAACCATTTTTTAGTTAAATACATAGCGTGTTCTCAATACTAGCACCTTCGCCCATTACACTTAAAAAAGAACATAGTTGGCCATTTTGTCACCTTCCAAACACCTTAACATCTATTAATATTTTAAAGAGATGTCATGTTCAGAGCTGTTACTGGATCACAGAGCTTTCCTTGTATACCCAAAGGCTACTAAACTTTTCACAGTTGATTGAGATTTATGAGCCAAATGAGAAAGCTGCTTGCATGAGTAAGGCTTTGTAACTACGCAAGTAGAAGGTAGCTCTGACCATGGAGATAGAGTACATTACTCAAATGACTCCAGTAAATAAGGCATGTTGGGGCAGCAACGTTACAAAGGCAAGTCATCAGGGAAAACAAGTCATAGGAAAAACAAATTCTGTTAATTTGGTAAGATAGATTTTGATTCATTAAGCAGTGACAAAATTAGAAGTAGCACATACGAAGAAAAGTGAGATGGAGGTTTGTCATCACTGAAAGCAAACTGACACAAGAACAGAAAACAATCCCAGGACATTACAAGATAAAAATCGGGATACAGAGATTTACATAGAACCTTGAAAACTGATATAGGTTTAAAACCTTCACTTTTTCATATTAACAAAGTAAAAGAGGCAAGGATCAAAACCGCAACACTTTAGGAGGATATCAACTGATTCATAATCACAAAGGGTGCCTGTCTTTATCATCTACTAAGGAAATATTAATTTCTACTAGATTTTTGAGGAGAGTATAAAATAACATTGTCATTTGAGTGCCCCAAAATGTGTACACGTAGGGCTCCTATTTACCACTAGACATTGCTGAAAAGCTTCCAACTTTCACATATAACATTCCTAAAGTGAACAGTCTGATGAAGACAGAATAACTGACAGAAAACATTTTTTTTTTTAAGAATCCAGGTGTAACTACTTACAGAATTAGTATTTAAGCAATTGGTAAACTAAAAAAAAACCAAAATGTTGCACTGTCTCCTTGGTGTTGGGTGATTTAGTCCAGGAGACAAAGTCAAAACAAAAGCAAACCAGAATTCTCTGAACTGATACCATCACAACCATCTGTATAAACTGACAGGAGCAAAAAAAAAAAAAAAAAGAGGACGAGAGATAATCAGAGACCGAAAAATTATACAGGACAGATGAAGGAAGAAGTATCAGTTATTTCAATGCTTCCCCATATTTTTCTAGAACATTTAAAGCCTTCTGTTTTAAAAATCTCTGGGGCCTGACATTACGGGGTTACACTCGTGTGCATGGGCTTTGCCAAAAGGGAAGAAGCTCCACGCTGCAGGAGCTGCCTTGTCCTTACAGAGAAAAGTTGACCTGTGCTCTGAGACCAAAGCTGGCCCATGCAAGAGTGCCTAAAGACAGAAGCCAGGGATGTGTCATTACTCCTGCTTCAGTATTGGCCCAGTACATACTGGACAGGGACAAAAATTCACACCAGGGATGAATTAACTCCAACTATAAGGCAATTATGAGGGCTATTAAGATGTAAATATACTTAGTTTTTCTGCAGGCAACAGTTCCAGAAAGTTCTAGTTTATTTCTAATGACTGAAAATTTACAAAGGATCAAAAATTATACAGCAGATTACACTTACAAACCATTATGATCTACAGATTGATAAACTAATAAATAACACATCTGCATCTGAAACAGATTAGATTGTCCTTGTTTAAAAATTATTTGTAATTTTAAAATAACATACGTAAATGTAATGCATAGTATATGCTACTCCACAGTGTTTATTTATAATTCACTAGTTTAATAAGACAAAAAAAATTGCAGTTTTTCTTTAAGGTGGCTCTGTAGGACACAAATATTATTATGAGTAAATATGAATGGATACTTTACGTGTTTGGGGTTTTTTTATTTAAACAGCCCATAAGCAAATAGTGGAATTCTAATAACTAAGTTGAAAAATTCCAGCAACAATTCAAATAATCATTAAATTCTTCAATGAAAAGCTCTGAAGAATGACTACAAATAATATATACATAAACTGGAACATGCATTATTTTATCCAATTGGCACAGTCAATGGCATCCATCTTCTCCAGTTGAATGTCTTCTTTAAGTACGACAGCAAAAATCTTGAACTCTGAGTTTTACACTAAAGTACACACAAACAGAAAAAATTTCCACTAATGAAATATATTATAGATAGAAAATTAATTCAAATGCTCTTAAATTAATATTAAGGACAAGCTGAGGATCTAGAAAAACCAACACAGCTGCAACAGCCCTGCCGACTTTTCAATGTATCTTTCACATTTTCCTCAGAGTTAAATTTTCTACCTTGATCAGACAGAATCAGCCCCCTGATTAAGACTGCCCTTTCCACTGAGGACTAATCCAACTAACAAGCATCGCTACAGTTGTATCACATACAGATCGATCTCACACTGAGACACACCAAAGCTGGAAGACAACGCAGACTGTGTGAGAACAACTGCTCTTGCAATATTAGAAAGCCGATTATGTTTAGTAAAGAAAAGAGACTGGAATCCGGGTTGGGGGGTGTTAATATGATCTCTCTAGAGCTGTCAAGCCAATGACAACAAGAGAGAGAGATGCATGTAACTCCACACAGTACAAGAAGCTACAAGCACTGCAGGAGTTGTCCTGTGCTCCAGCTTGCTTTTCCCAAGAGGAACCACAAGACTAGATTTTATCTCAGCATTAAGTGTTCATCCACTGATTGCTTTCGCTTTCTTTCACATCTGTTACAGTCCTCAAAATTTGTGTTGAGCTCTACCTCATGCAACTCCAAAAAATGCTATCTAAGGACACAAGGGTTCAGTTTTCTTCATTTATTAACCATCCAGAGAGCTGAAACATAACATCTGACATAAGAGCAATTACAGCTCTTTGATCAAATTCTGGTAATTAGTCAATGCTGATATCCAAAATAACAGCACCAAGTACAAACAGTTTACATTTCTGCAACCAATACTGGACTCCTTGAAGTAAGCAGACAAGGACTGAATTACTGCTATAAGGTTAGAGAGCTCACACTGTGCTGTTCTCAGCACAGGATGAAAGAGATGGATAGAGATTATTTTTTCCTGCTCTCCTGCCACAAGCAGAAAAAACAACACTTGCCCAAGAGCCCACTCCACAGAACACAACTTCAACATCCCTAGAGTACATACAACTGAGGTACAAACTATCTCAGTTTTAAAATCATCTGGAAAATGTTGGCTAACTCTGGAACTTTAAAAAAGAAAAAAAAAAATCACAGATTTCTAGTCTTCTACACCTAATGTAAAATATTAATTTTATGATCAGGTGTAGTAATTTACTCTGGGTGATGATCCAGCACAGAGGCACTTTGGAAAATGAAAATCTCAGTGAGAAGGACAGCTGACTGTCACCACTGTCCTCCCAGCTATCTGCCAGGCAAAGAGCTCCCACCGTTCCAGGACTTACTCTGGCTGGACTCTGCACAGAACAACTCCGCATCCGTCAGGGTTCACATGTTTCATGACAGCACTTATGAATCTATTTCAGTGATCAAAAAAAAAAAAAAGCAACAAAACATGGCTGATACCACCGACCTCCCTTTTATTCACAGAACTCTTAACATTATACATGCTATGAAAAATATTTTCCTTCTAAGTCAAAAACAAGTGTGCCATTTTTCCTTTCATGACAAATGTCAAAGCTTGCTCCATTTGGGAAAGCTGGCAATTCAAACACTTTTTTACTGAAAAAGAGGTACACAAAAGTCATCTTGAACTATCTTTTGAGAAAAAAATACCTCTCCATTTCTTCCATTTATTTGCCCCTTGCCTGTAACTAAATTAATAGCTTTTGTTTGCATTTTTTTCCCCTTTCAGTTGTTTCTATTCAGCTTTTTAAATAGCAGACTTTCCTTCCCCTCCATTTGTTGTTTATGAGTCATATAGAACCGTGTTCAGGAGCGCACAGAAGGCAGTAGCACATTTCTTAACACATGGGGTTCCTTATGCGAGATATTTACACATGCCCGTACATTGCATTTGCTAGAAGTGCTCTGATGACAACAAATTGAACTGCTGCTGTTTACTACAGCATGGATAAAAGTCCATACTGTCTTCCAACCACCACCTGAAAGCCTCTTTTGATGCTTCTTGAACTACTGCAAATAGAGAAGTAAAATCCTGCTTAGAAAAAAATAAACCAAACCTGAAAGATTCAGATATGTTTTAAAGTTATTTCTCCAGAGAGACTGTTTGATTCAAAGTTAATGCCATGAAAAATAAATGATCAGGAGGAAAAAAAAAGGGGGGGAGGGGACAGTATGAAAACAGTAACTGGCTGCAAAACAGCACTGGTTGAAATATGGTAATCAGAGCTACATCCCTTCCTGATAGGATTACTGCTCAGGTTTGCTCATTAAATTGTGAAGTGTTGGCTGTTCACAGTCTTCTATCAGAAGCTATCTGACAATAGGAAGATCTTCTCAGCCTGACAAATGTCCTGCAAAACTGGAGTATTGTGTCTCAGCAGTACGCAATAGAGTTTTGCCAGTGCCTAACAGCCCAATTATTTCTCTCCAACAGGCTGTTCTACAGAAGTTATTATTTTCTGATTACACTAAATTGAAGTATGGGCTGCTGGACAGAACAGAAGGATATTTACATTGGACCTCTGGCATCTTCATAATGAGATAAAGGGCAAATACAAGCCAGAAATGCGCCACTTAGGGTGACATTACGACTTGCTAAACTGTATATTTACCAAAAAAAAGATCAAGTCTTTAATCGTTATTGCAATACAGATTTTTTTTTTCTTCCTCTAAAGGTGAAGCCACCAAAAAAAGAAGATAAAGAAGCTAGGAATAGGGAAATACTCAACATTTCATTGAAGTGGGAAGAACTTAACAGCATTGGGACTGTGATAATTCAGACAAGCTGAAGATCCAGTCTTAGCAAAACAAGTCTGTTACACTCGAAGTGATTAACCCTCAAGAGTCAATAACATATATACTACTAAATCGTGAGACAAATGTATGTCTTAACAAGTACAAAAAGTACATTGATAACAAGACCCTCTGCCTACTGTTGTGATTTATTCAACTTTTCAGGCACATAGCACTAATCTGGCAGTATTGGGGTCCTATGAAAAACCACCCCCATGGAGATACAAGCTATGAAATTCTGTCTAATAATTCACCTTTTCTGAACCACTCTGGTGGGTATGGAGTAGATGAAAAGGGATATGGGATGAGCAGAGTCAGCTATGCTGTCCCATTAGTGTATCATCCAACAAAGATGAGGATGCATCTAAGAGGAAATAACAGTAGGGCAAACAGAACCATTTTTTTAGACAAGGAAAGAGCAGGAGATTAGTTTTCTGCTTTGCCTTTTGTAGGAAGACAAAAGTTACATGTGTTCACTATACAGCATATTCTATTCATATGTTGATACACACGGCAAACAGCTATATATTGTTTTCTAACTTCAAAAATATCAACCTAATTGTAAATGGTAATTAAGACATAATTATTCTGGTCCCATATCCCTTACCATAAAAATTAAATCTTCACTACATTTGTAGTTTCCAACAATAGAGTAAAATAAAGCTGCACAGAAGAAAAACAGGGTTTACATCTGGTATTTTAACTATGGGAAAAGAAGAACAGCACATATGTTAAAGATTAATCCTGATAAATTACATAGAAATCTGAGCTCATAGTAATGCCAAAGATGAGGAAACTGAAAAAACTACCAAGGATCATATCTGAAATGTAAGAATCGGAACATAATAACCCTTCCAAGTTAGTTTGCAATGCATCACTGATCCATGTAGGGACCAGCACTGTGGTACCAGAAACAGAACATAATGCTGGTTTTGAGCCTGAACCTCCTGTGTCTCCTGTGCGAGTTTTAATAGTTACAAAATCCATTTGATATTAGTAAAGATGCTTCTGATTTGCACCAGAATAACACCTTGACAGCTGCAGTTAAGTTGCTATCATTACCCTTTTTTGCTAGCCAGATGTTACTGCCCATAGCACAAACTACTGAAGTGAACATCATCTTACCTATAAGTTTAACTAAATTTTTTACCCTATGCAACACCATGCAACCCCCAGCACCAAACTTAGAACTCCTTGCTTGACAAAGAGAAGCATACTATCTTGTCTGTCTGCAGTTAAAAGAGAAGTGATGATAGGAAAAATTAAACTATCAAATTAAATACCTTGATGACATAATGAATACAGTTATTCATGTGACAAGAACCTTAACTTTATGACTCCAGTCCAAAGTCTTTCAAAGCCAGTTAGACTCCCATTCAACTAAAAGGCATAAGCATCATCCCAACAGTGAGATTCCCAAGGATTTAACACACATATTACTATTAGAGTTGCAAAGTTTGGAAGGGATTGTTTGTCCATAGGGGAGGCTGGGAACGGAAAGGCAGAGTGCCCCTCTGAGCTGGATGCAACGGTTTCAAACTCCAAGACTCAGGTTTGAAACATACAGGCTGCCTAGAAGTCCGGACCAGAGGGGACCAGCTCTGACTCTTGACTGAAAATAGAGCTGGGCATGATTTATAGATAGTGAATGTCGGTTCTTTCTGGCTGTGATTTGCCTGCACCTAGATAAAGTAGAATTTTTTTTTTTTTTCCCCAAAAATTCAGTCTCTTGTCACATACTTGTTGGGCTGCAGATCCTTCCTGAACTATACCTGCAAGATAAGCCAAGTGGTATTGTTTTGGGAGTTTCCCTGTATGGTTTCGCAAACAGAAAGTGGTCTTAACATGTCAAAGAAAAAATTAAATAATCCTCAAAATATGTTCTGCACTCTGCTGATTAGTTTTGTGATTTAAAACTCATTTTAAAATTCTACATATACGTTCTGTGTCACATTTTTTTATTAAATGAAATTTCTATGTAGGAGGTCTGCATAAAGACCCTGTGAGCAACACGTGTAACATGATGCACAGAACACTGTGTTTTCCCTGCTCTGGAGTTTGGAAATGTTTTGAATTTCACAAGCTAGTAAAGGTTGGTCAGCAGCGAATTCATGGAAAGCAAAAGGTGGAAAATATCCTGTTTTCAAGTCTGAATTAGCATTTTATTTTCCTTTCTGTCCCAGACCCTAGTTCTAGCAGTCATTCAAATGTGGATGGCAATGTGCCAAAAATATCAGGACAGCTGACCACAACTGGCATGTCCTGAAGGGAGAATTGTTTTTGTCGAATCGTACTGAACCAAGTCATTAGTTTCTCCACATATACTACTGAAGCCTAAAAAAGAAAATCATAAGCACAGTAATACAAGGTTTCAAAATAGCAGCTGAATCCACAGAGGCAGTTCAGGGAATCTGCAATTGGTCTGGTGGTCGTGTAAAAGAAGTGAAGCAGTTGAGGTGAGGAACTTCCCAGGGATCAAAAACTGAAACTATATCTCTACAAAATACTTGCCTGTATACTTTTAAGTGTTTATTTCATTATGGCTGAATTAGTTATTTTTTCCTCCCCAAACCATTTCATACTGCACTGTTAAGGATCAGGTAAACAAGCTGTCTTGGGCCACCAATCTGGAGCTTTGGCCTTGACCTACAACAAGTATTCGAGCAACTGCTGATTCAAAAGCATTGACCCACTGCCTACTGCAAACTTTGGATTAACCCAGAAATTCATTACTCTCGTCTCAAAACTATAACTTTTCACCACGCACTATCTGAAGGGAAATGAATTGCATATACCATTGACAAACACGTTCCAATTTTTCTTTCTGTTTTTAAAAAACAAATTTTAAAAGTAATGAACTAACTAAGCAATTCCAAAACCTTCATGTCATTATAATTGGAAACAACTCTTTTTTCTTTTTTAAAGAAAATATAACTAGTCGTAAATTTACACATGGTTGTTTGGTACTATTTGGACAATATTAGCTTAAGTACAAAAAAAAAAAAAAAAGCTCTTATTCCTGGCATAAACAACCACAATAGCCTCTTAAGCTTTTTTTTCCTGGCATAAACAACCACAATAGCCTCTTCAGCTTTTATTTTTTTGACATTGAATAAGTCATGTTTTTTCATCTCCTCTTGTACAAGGAGTTCTCTATTCCTCCAACGATCCTGGCTGGACACTCCAGTTTGGATCCACATCTTTTGGTCAGGAGTGATTAGAATCGCTCACAACATACCCAGAGAGGTCTCTCAAGTGGCTGAACATGAGTATCACTACTCAGCCTTTGGGAGCACTTCATTGGACACACATTTCATTTTTCCACAGCCATGTCACACTGATGGCTCAACATCCTTCCTGTTCAGGAAGAGTATGCAACCAGTGCACCCAGAACGTCTTCCTCTGTGACTGCTTCCAGCTGTGAGCCTCTGGAAGAGATGATTTGATTCCCAGGTGCCCAGCCCTGGAGTCTGTTTTATTGATTTTCTACCACTTTGGTCTCCAAGGCTGTCCAGTTCTTTGTAATATAAGATAACTGCCTTTATGGTCCCTCCTAAATATTTGTCATCAATAGATTTTAGCAGCATAATCCCATTGTTTGTGCCAAAGTCATTAAAAAACACAGAACACAAGTAATTCTCTCCAAGCTAATCCTTGAGGAAATAACCTCCATCCAATCTTTTTTCATAACTATTAATTGTTGACATATTTGAAACAGTTCCTTATGTGCAGTGTATATTTTCTGCCACTTACCATCGTAACTAATTATTTGCCATTTCTCCTAGTTCCTAACTAATAGTTTTGCAGTGTTAGATTTAAATTGCAAAGACTCCAGAGAATAGTAAAGTATAACGTACTTAAGATTTCTCTGTAAACTCCTGTATTGAAATTACTAACTCTCTTCTTCAGCCCTCGGGAGATGAATTTTCTCTTTTCCCTCATGCACAAATAGATGTAGTTTCCAGTTGCAGTGAGATTTGAAGGAAAAGAGCAGGAAACAGAACTTGCAGGATACTATGGAAACAGAACTTGCAAGAATATTTAAAATATCCATCAAGTTCAGCAGAAACCCAAAGAGCTCCAGCGAGAAACTTCCACTGTATGGAGTTAAAGATTTGTCAAGGAGGATTGCCTTATCTAAAACAAAATTACGTTGTATTTCAAATTCATCCCTCCTTAGAAGTACCTCCTTTAGACATCAGTATGTCTACAGTATTCCTTAGAAGTACCTCCTTTAGACATCAGTGTGTCTGCAGTACACCTATCATTTATGAATCCTTACTATACTCAGTTCTAATTATAAAATGTCAGTTATATATTCAAACTTTTAGTAACATAAAATCCAGAGATTAATTTTGCGTCTCTATTATTTATTTAGAAATTCTCTTTGAAAAAAACCAAACATTTCTACAAACATTTCCCTCCCATAAAGCAGCAGTCTGCATATATTTAACTCAAGCTTCTTTCAAGGAATACCACCACCACCCCTCACCCAAAAAAAAAACCAAACCAAACCACCCATCAACATCCCCCCACCAGGTTTAATGTTCCCTGAATAAACTTTATTTCTTAGTTATTTCCTAGGTATTTTTTTATTTCTTATGTATTCTAACTCAAAAACATTTTTTTATTATTATTTTGGAGACTTGTACTTCGGTCCACAAGTTCACTATTCATTTACTCATTCACCATTCTTTTGGCATTTTTTCAATATTCACACCCTACAAGTTGAAAACTCACTAAGACTCATCCCAAGCTCCATCTGTATGCATTAAAATGTTTGCACTGTGCCCACAGCATAAAACTAACACACGTGGTAGGTGATAACATTTCCTAAGTGCATGAGACAATATTAGCCACGTGGAGCGGGAATGCTGGGAGGCCCTCAGCCTGCCTCTCCTTTGTTTCCAAATACTTTTGGATCAAATGCTGCACATGTTTGAGAGGCCCTCTCTGCAGTAGGTATGGCTACTAAAAGAAAGAGACATCCAGCAGCAAGTTCTGAAATAGATTGTGCAAGGTCTTTCATGTATTTTCAGCTTTAAAGACCAACAGACTGTGTTAAATAAAGCAAGGTACTCTTCCACTGATTTCTAAACTCAGTTTCCCATGCTTAGAGAATAACAGCGCTTTTGTTGTAATAGTCCCTGAAAGAATGCTCCAGTTTTCATATGCTTAACAGACTCATTTTCAGGGATCCAACCACTAAAAATTCCAGCATTTATAAGCACTAGGAGCCTGATCAGAACCTAGGCTCTATGCATGAGTCTTTGGATCTCTAGGAACAGTTTTCTAGTCAAGCTTAGTCCATCACATCTTCATCAGGCAGCTGGAAAACAAAATTATGACATCTATTGCCAACCACCAACCAAGCTGCCTCTTCACAAATTCCCACTACAGACTTACATCTCCTTTTGAAGATTAACTCTTCAGAAGTTACAGCAAAGTGTATCCAAATGGGTTTGCACACACACAAAAAAAACTTGGAATAGAATTGCTAGAAACAATGCTGTAAACAATAAAACCCAGAGACTACAAACCACTAAAAAATTCTGGGCTGCAGCTTCTATGTAGGCTTTCCTTGGGAACACTGCTCAGGAATCACTGGGGTTCACTGTTTGCTTTCTCACATCTTTCTTCCAAAACAACCTTAGCTCTCCTATCACTAGGAAGCATGTTCACTTCCCCTACCAATCAAAGCTTACGCCCCCCATCTTTTCTTGCAAAGATCTTTTAACTTTTTTTTTGTTCTTGCTCTTACTATCAAAAACTTTCCACAACTCCAAACACCAGTTTCACTGTTTTAAAAAATACTACTGGCAAGGTGTTGCTGACCTTCTGTTATCCAGCTTTCTAGAATACTGTACACCACAGCAGACTTTCACTAAAAATAAAATTTCATTAAAATTTAACATACACATTAAATAAAAAAATCCTACCAACTCATGATGAAAACACATAACAGAGATTCTTAGGCCTTTGGGTATTCTTACACTCATCACTTATTCTTTCCCTGTGTCATTTCCTCATCTATAATATTGGAGCAAAACTTCATTGCTCCTGTTCTTTGACTAGTCTCTGTAGGCTCAAATCCTGCAATGCGGTGTATTTCTGAGGAGTCCCACAGTACATTATTCCTACTACATGTTTATAGTACCTTGCAGAAATTTTCCAGATTTCAATCTTGGAGAAATGATTTCAGTATTATTTTAATATAAATGCTGCTGCAAAAACATAACAAAAAAGTTTAAGCACTTAATAATTAAGAAAGCACCATAAGTTAAATGATTTCTTGTATAGTCCCTGGGATCCCAATCACAAATACCAGAAAAACAGTTCAAGAAGTGATCTGCAGAAATAGAAACTTAGGGATTAGATTAAAAATAACACAGGACAAATTAATAATCAATCTTTTTTAACCTTAAGTTTAAAAATAAGATTATTTTATTTTGTAGTATTAACCAAATAAATCAGATCTTGCCACAAAAAGAAAAATAGCATCAGTAGCACAGAGGAGCCATTAGAATAAACACCAGTGAATTAGTCTACCATGGAAACTGAAGGAGGAAATAAGAGGTGCAAAAG
>NW_010099153.1:0-9383 GCF_000699245.1 Pterocles gutturalis | reverse complement strand
GGGAAAGAAACTCATGACAGTGCATTACGATAGATGTTACATGCCATCATTGATCATTATAATATTGTGGGAATTTGCCTCCACAAGCTTTCTGTAAACCAAGGAGCAGCTGGTTAATGGGGCCACTAGCTACACTGAAAGCTGTAACTTTGATAAAAATAAATGTAAAGGTGAACAGCACTGGAGTTACTGTAACGTAACTCCAATAACAGACTGGCAAGGGTGAGACACAGATACAAAAAAGGTGACATTATTATATCAAATCAGACCTGCCATGTTGGACCACAGCTGTAATTCAACAACCACAGACTGCCTCTGACAGCGGTTTCAAACATTTCTCCAGAGGCAGCCCTAATCTCCAAAACTGACAATTACAGATTACTCTGCCCTTGGATGTTTTCAGTTAGATTCCAATGGCTATATCTTCAGCACCAAGACATGCCCCAAGAACATTTTCAGTGCTAGACTCATTCTCCATCCATATTGCTAATACAAAATGTAAGAGACAAGAGGAGGGTTTGGCCCTCTACTTCATTACGTGATGTAGGCAGGGGTCTGAGGGGGCTCAGCAGTTTGCTCAGGCCACATGTCATTTGTATATCATAGGTGCATCAGTCAAGAAAATAGTTTCCAAGTAGATACCATGGAAGACCTACTGAGCAGAAGGACACCACCTTAGCAAGGAGCTCAAAGACATCTTCCTACTCACATCTGGATCACCCAAGCATCAATACTACTTGCCCAATCCCCAGCCCACCCTCTAATACGTTGATGAGGAGTTAAGTACATCATCTGTAACATACGTAGAGTGTCTATGATTCTCACCAGTGCTCAAGAAGTACTGGAAAGCAACCAAGGTAAATAATATTCACCATCCAACTGCCCTGACAGGCTCAGATTCAACTTTTTATTCCTTTTCCTCATGAACAGAGCTTCTCAGGAGCCAGAAGCTGGCCTTATTAAGACCAATCCCAGCAAAACTGTGACCCCAAGATACTCCTACTCATTCACCCAAAGCCCGTACAGACTTCTAAAATCTTCCCTTGTAACCAGAGATGTGGAAGTTTTGTGAAAAATAATCTCAGTGTAAACAAATATGGCAGCATATCAAAGCAGGCAACCAACAGCAGAGTGACAAAGCTAAAGTGCACATCCAGAGTCAGCATGGAATGAGCCAGACTTCCAGCTAATACAAAACAGCATTAACCTCATTAACTTCTTTGGCTCTGAATCATCTTCTAGACTTACACCACACACACTGCATGCGATTTCCCCCATCAAATTTTTCACAAGACAAATCTCAGCCTCAGCAGCCTCCTTCTCCCACAACCCCTTGGTTGTATCCTGCTACCGACACAGCTGGGCTTCATTATTGCACCCTCCCAAACCCTGTGAAAGCACGTCCTCCACAAAGCTAAGTGGTCCTTCTGCTTCTGTCCTCACGCTAGAGAAGCTTGAAAGCACCACCTAATGGTACAAGTAGCTCCCTGAATATTAAGTTTTTAAACTGTTTCTAGAGTCCCTGAAGGAGATATGGGTTCATATAAGTAATTTTAGTGGCCACTTTCCATAGAATGTGAGGTACAAAAATGTTAAATATTTTTTATCCCATATTAAAGACAAGGCATTACACTTCACCAAGCCATATTTACACAAAGGCATATTTTTCTATATTGTATGTCAGAGTTCACTGATATCCTCAGTTTCCAAAACGGCTTAAATATGGAGTTCATTAGTGCAGTGACCACAATTCTGAACTGCATTTAGAAGGGAACTAAGTGAACTGTACTAGAAATAAGTAAACAAGAACATTTCTACTGTTAACTGCATCTGAAACAAAAAAAAAAAAAAAAGTGCTGCACAAGATATTTCAAGTACTTACTAAACAGAAATTGGAACAACTGAAAGCTGTCTGATTTCTTACTTTATCCAGGGTTTACCACTTGGCTACTGTAATGTTCCCAGCTACTTTCAAGAGTACAACTGAAATGAAAAACTGTGATTTCATTCACAACAGTTTGGAGTGGATTTTGGCAGGACACAACAGATTGCTGTGGTCAACCTCTGACTCTGAAATAAACTGCCTGTTATTTTATTCAATCCTGAGCAGAACAAATAAACACCCTTCTTGCCTCCATTCTAGCCACAGGGAGCCAGAATAGGAGTTAGCGGTCTGTATATGCCTATTCGCATCCTTTATACTTTAGTATCCAAGCATGCAGACAAGCAGCACATCAGGATTAACAGAACGTACATTGTTGCAGCACCATCCAATATTTTCATCTTTACAGAAAAAAATATGCAAGATGAACTGATGATACTCTATCAATAACAGTAATGAGAATTCTACCTTCTGATCTAGAATGTTTTTTATAGAAAATGCTACTATAATACTATTTCTACAGGTAGAGAAACCAAGCCAAGAAGAAATTAAAAGATCTACCCACATTTCACAGTAGGTCAGCAGCAGATCTAGAAACAAAATGCAGTATCCCTGTTCCAAAGCTTTACTCACTCAACTGTATATAAAGCATATGACATGTAATAATTTTAATCAAAGCAATAGCATAGCTAGACATCATCTTGTCAGCTTTCAAGTCTCTCAGATGAAAACCTAGAAATATTGTCAGTGCTGTTCTTCTGGTTCCAACTCCTGAATCTGACTTTATTAAAAGAAATCAATTTCCTCTGTGAAAGCAAATACGCTTAAAGTAGCTCTCCAGCACTGTGCAGTTGCCTACATGCATCAGAGGTTGTAAATACGAAATGTAAATAAAAATATCAAGAGAATAAGAGACATAAAAGAGAATTTTTCCTTTTTCTTTAAAATCATCGGCATTAAAAGTGCGGGTGTTGGAGCAATGTTATCATATACAGGAACTTTTTCCCCTGTAGCTCCCAGCAGGCTATAAACTTTTCATACTGAATGTATGACAACCATGTGTTCAGATGTCACACGGCCTCCACAGACACAAAGGGACAACAGTGTTATTCCCCTTTAAAAAGTATTCAACTATGGATCCAAACATGAATGTACCTGTAAAATCTTTAATGGCAGTTATTCTTAACTATTGAGATACCAATGTTATCTCCAGCTTTGTTTTGAGGTGGTTTTTTTTTTAAATTTAAATCTTATAAATCTCTTCTTCTGATCCCTAATTTCTATTTGATTCTGCTATAGTATTTGTCTCTGACAAGGAGCTACCAGATAAAGTTTTTATAAACAAAAGAATTTTACCTAGTTTGAAATAAGCTGGTACTGAAGCTATTTCTGTAGGAGCTAGTAAAAAACTTCACCTGTAAATCCTTATTGCTTGTTATCTACATTGCAGTTCCTTTATACAGCTTTACTTGACTTGCAACCTTTTTTTTTTTGTTTTGTTTTGTATTAGCCACTCATGGTTTTCCTGTATGAAGATCTATTTCATGGAACTACTCGCACGTGCTTTGTTTGTATTTTTTTTTTTCTTATTGTGGTAGCACAGAGGAAACACTAATGCTAGCCAAATGAAGAGAGAACCAATTTGAGCCTGGGACCATCCATGAAGAATCAACAGTGAAGGAAAAGAGATAATTCCAGTTGTTACAGATTATAGCATATTTTTACAATGTGTTTTGACTTGTCTATATGATTGCCTGTTATGATGAGTATATGCACTAAACTACAAAAATATATAGCATACTGAGAACAGCTTATACATCTTGTATTTAGAAGTGCTTGCTGTGTTTATGTTTAAACCAGATAACACAGATGGTTTCCCCCTCCACAACTGTATAATAAATCTAAATTGTAAATCCTCATTTATTATGACTGCCTTGACAAGATTCCTTTGAAATTATCATGTATTTCATTTAGAGGATTTTTTCAATTTTCCCATGTTAAAGGGAATCTCCTGAGAAGAAGAAAAAAAAAAAAAAAAGGCACTTTCAAAACAAAGAAATTCCATTAATAGAAAAAATATTTTAAAATGGTAAAAATAGAGTAGATTCAGAACCTACTAATTTTCCCCACAAATTGAGCATGAAGATTTGTTATTTTTTCTCTGGATTTTTATTCTTTTAATTAATATAAATTGGGCTAGCAAGAGAAATTTTTTGCTTGGGTTTTATAGCTTGCATTGTAACTGAGGAACAAGGTGCCACTGAATATTATGGCCTGTTTTCATTTCAGTTCTACCAGTTCAACTGATAGTTTGAGTATCAAGTGGCATAGCAGGTAGAGGACTGGAAATTGGAAAATCCATCTTCTACTTTTTTTTCCTGCCACTGTCTGTTGCTCCATCCCAGTTGCTCTAAAATTCTCTGGCATTAGACAAGGAACAACATTCTATGTTTTGTCTGTTCATAAAACTGTTAGAAAAGTGTAAAAATACACAGACATAGGGTTGAAAATACAGAACTCCCAAAGCTATGCTGGATTCACCATAAGCATATTTCTGTCACTCTGCAGTTGCTCTCACTTGGATAGTGGCCAGATACCCTGTAACACCTCCACACCTACTTCTTGTTTGCAGAGCTCAAATAACTTTTCAAAAGTAAGAAAATTGTAACCAGGTTCTCTTTACAGATGGGGCAGTTAATGCTTCATTAGTTTTATTACTCAGGAACTACTTATATGCAGAAAGGAATCCACAAAGGAGAAATAACAGACATTGCAGATTTTTTTTTTGTTGTTCATATTGATAAAGGGCAGGATGACTGGTGATAAACATAATTTATTTTCCTATAAAGTATTTACTGATTTCATCCAAGCCTCTTACAACCTTGAAAATGGCTATGACATTACAAAGTGTCCCAAGAATAACTTAATGAAATCTAGAGCAGAAAATTGACCAGGTATATATACAGATCTCAGTGTCTACATAGGCGTACTTGCCTGCCACTCTTCATCTTTCCATGTTGCCAGGAAACAGCAAGACTTCTGGCAATGCAGATATTTTTTCCATATCACATTTTTCATCTCATGAATTGATGCTTATTATTTCACGCTAACCTCTAAGGAAGGGGAAGGGGAAGCGGGGGGAAGCAGCACCTGGTCTGTTAAGTCTCTATCATTCTAAACATACACAGGAACAAAATACTGGTTTTGCCTTTCATGGAATAAAAGTTTGTTTTATTTAATATTAAAGCAGTGTACCCAAGAGTCCAGCTATCCTCTCACACCATTGCATCTGATGAAATACATCCTGATTTAAACCAATATGAGGGCCGGAATAAACTGAGATTGATAAAGCATACTTAAAGCCCTGCAGAGCTGAACGGGAGGTTCCATATCCTCTGAAAGAAGCAGAAATTAGGACATCCCCTCAAAAAAAAAAAAAAAGCCTAATTTAAAAGAAATCTTCATGTTTGCTAGATGACAGAAGTTAAGAGACCATTGACATAGGAGAAAAAAAAAAAAAAAAAGGAAAAAAAAGTATCTTTTTTTTTACTCCTAAAGTAACCAGAATGCACTTGCCCTTACTAGTAAGGATAGTTGTGTTTTTTCAGCATAAAAACCAAAGTTTCATTAAACATCACCAACAATAATTTTTAAAATAGCAGTTCTGGAGCACTAAAGCATTCTGACCAAATTCAAGGAAGGAACTAAGCGGTTAACTCTTTACGTTTCCCCAGGTTTTGACGTAATCAAGGGAGCCTTTCCATTAGTTCAAAAGAAGCCAGATTTTACTCTCACAGAGTTCAGTTGGAGGCTGAGTACTAAAATCCCCTAAAACACACAGAAGAGAACAGCCTTCTGTGTTTATACCAAACACACTCCATAGAAACCACTCAGTGATGGCAAATTATAACACTAAGTAAAGCTGGATACACATATACACACAAAAAAACAAACTCAAAAAACCAAAAACACATTTTCATAGGAACTGAAACCAAAACGTTAATTTGAATTTAGTTTGGTAAATTTCATCCAACAATAATTTTTTTAAAAGTATCAATTGTCAAAACAGTTCATTAGCTCATTGCTCAAAATTTCACTACATTAAAAAATGGATTTTGTTTTGGACATGGTGCCTTAGAAAATAACAATGCCTTTGCAAGTACTAAATCAGCTGTTACCATACAGCTGAGAGAGGATTTGCACCTCATTCTTATTTTGAGCTCAAGTTTCAAGTTGGGTCTGTCATCCCATGGTTCAAGACTGTCCTAATTTACTGTGCCCTGGGTGGGCACCCCCTTCTCCATGAAAACAGATCATCTAAATTACATTAAATCTGTAGAAATTGCCTGCAGAGAAAAAAAAAAACCAAAACCATGTTGATCTGAAAAAAAAAAAAAAGATCCCACTGATCACTTGAGAAGCTACCGTTAACTTATTATATAAAAAAAATACTGCCTATACTTATTCAGAGAACGTAGCTCACAAAGAATGCCTTTTCTAAATAACTAAAAGATCTCTTGTGCCAAGAAGCAAAACACATTATTTCAAAGTTGTCCAGGTCGATGGAATATGGGTTTGGAAAGATTTCAACAGTGTAGGAAGAATTCAGCCTTTCTTTCCCCTTTACGTACTTCAGTATGTTTAACTATGTTAAGTTAAAATGTAAAAAACTTGTCAGGCATTCTCTTTCTGAACTCTATTGGTTGCCTTCCTAAACATTTTTTTTTTTCAAATGTTTATGTCCCTCCCTTCCTCCAAGTGTTCCAAATCCACTGTAAAAATTAGATGCTGTTTCACAGACAAGGGATCCAAGTCAAAATAACTTCAAAAACTTTTGGAAGAAGCACTTGAAGAGGTCTTAGCAATTCATTGCCAAACCTCCTCCTACTTTCATGCTCAGTGGGGGAGCTGACTGGACACACCAGAGTTACAAAAATATGATGCTACTCCACAAGAACTCCATCTTGAAGACCCTTTTAGTATTACTGTGCATTCCTCCATCAGTTTGCAAAGCAGGCTGTTCTTAAATGGGAGACTTGGGGGAGGAAATCCATAAAATTACCGTGTGCTGAATAATTTTCTGTTAGCTAGGAGGAAATCCATAAAATTACCGTGTGCTGCATAATTTTCCTGTTAGCTGATGGACTTCTATGACACTTCCATGGATACTTCTTAGATAATTTATTGATCTGTCACTAAAAGTAAAACCTCCACAAACAGATTCACACTGGTAACACAAGATAGTAAAGCACAAAGCCTGAGAGAACCGGATGCAATTTAATCTTTAAAACGTTTCTGTTGACTTTATGGATTTTACAATTTGCTACTTCATTTTATTGCAGAGCAACAAGGACTACACATGAAGGAAGAACCATTTCATAGAAGGCTGAATATATCCTTTGATATAATTTCTACACTGTCTTTGGTTTAGAAGAGTTTAGAAAAAACGGCAGATGGCTATATGGAGATATGTATCATGGAAAATAGCTCTAATGATTCAGTACTGAGAAAGTCAAAGATGTGTATGTTGAAAGGCCTCTCCATACTTAAGCTCTGTTTAAAGCTTTTGTAGAAACTACTTTAGCACATGCAAAAACCCCGTAAAAGGTCTCCTAGACAGTAAATGATGTTGGATCCGTGCTACTGAGTACGGATAACTGTACCACAGGACCGCAGAACAGAGTGCACCTTCTTCAACTCTACATATCAGTCTCATCTCTCCAGGGCTGGTGTATAACTTTCATATATGTAAACCACTTTGGGGGCTTTCCTTTGGTAACATGGACTTTGGCCAATGTAACATTTACAGAACCAAGCGTTTGAGAAGTTTTATTACTGAGTATAATCCCAGTAAGACAGAGACTAAATCACGCCTTATGCCAGAGCAGAAGTGAAGCTAACACCCCTGCCTGCCTCTCTGCTACCTGACATTTATTACGCTGGCTTTATAAAACCAGGCGAGAGAACAGATAAAAGTGGCTGGACCTATTCTTTCAACAACATGCTCGTTAGGAACAGCTTTTCACTAAGATTTTTTTTCCAGATAATCCATCAACTAACAAAATTTTTTATCATGATCATCAGCATGCAAATGCCTGCATAAGTATGAGAAAACCAGTTCAGCAATCATAAAAGAGAGAACACAAAATTCACAGAGACAAGACTTGGAATTTTCAGATCCACACAGAAATTCCCACCACTCACACTGCTGACTAACAGCTGAAATACCCACAGCCTCCCTGCTCTTCTCATGAAGAATCACACCACACATTCCCTGCCTTTGGACCCGATACACAAATGCAAGGTGACAGACATGAGGAGTTAGGAAAGGAGGAGGTGTTTCTTCTTTTTTCCACAAAACAGCAGGTGCAAATATAACTAAAGCTCCTGCTCCAAAGCATAGAGCCTCTTATATTAAAGTTCACTAAAATATATCTCCTTTAAAAAAAAAAAAAAAAGAAAAAACATTCCCTCAGAATTCAATACACAGTTCTGACTAAAACCCTGCAAGATTTTTCAGTTTCATACAGGCAACCATTATGGAAAACAGCAGCACACCAAAAGACAGCAATGTTGAACCATCCAAAACCAGTAATGGGAAACAAACACCTAGCTCTTGGTCTGTACTGGAAAACACTCAAGAACAACCTACAGCTTCAACTATGTAATTATTCATTCGGTACTTGCTGTCAACAGACCAAATTCTTGATCCTATTGAAGTCAGGGGCATAACTCCCAAGTCACTGCTTTTCATACAGCTCGCTGGCCCCAGTTTAGCTTGGGGATAGTTGTTTGAATGTTTCAAATGTACCTATTATTATCAATCAGTAAGATATATTTATATTTCTCCTAAATGCAACATTTGGTATTAATCACATAAAATACAAGTAATTTACCCCATATATCCATTCAGGAGCTAAACGGTTTTCCCTGGAGACACCAGTTTTATTGTATTGTAGGGTAGAGAAGAAAGCCTTCAAATATTAGCTTCTGAATCGAATTTAGACACTTTCTGAAATAAAATCTCATCTCCCTTACTGAATTTAGTAATCGATCCAGATACTTCTCTTGAAAGCTATTTTTCTCCTGCCTCAGACAGAAAAGAAAAAAAAAAGAATCCTGAATCATCCATTCATTTCTTCATTTTTCACACATTTAAACTTAAATCTCATAACAGTTTAGCTTTGACGCCAAGAGGAAATGACCACACAAACCTGATTGATTGTCAAAGAAATACATCACTTTAACTTGACAGGGTTTTCTGAGACCAGTCTTTCCTTCAAAGGCCTTAATAAAGGTCATAGACTTCATTTAGAAATAGAAGGAATATTCTTAATTCAAACTCTTAATCAAGCAATGACAGTGTTTCCACTAATAAAGAAGGAAAAAAGAATCTTATCAGGTTGTCTTCAGTGTACAAATTAACATATCTTCCAATGAACCAAAATTGGGTATTATTTTAGGACCCCCAACAGTAACCAAGAAAAAAAGATCAAAAATA
>NW_010099152.1:0-1333 GCF_000699245.1 Pterocles gutturalis | reverse complement strand
TGTTGAGAGGGGGCGGAGCCAGGACAGCTGACCCGGATTGGCTGTTCCATACCATGTGACACCAGCTGAGCCATAAAAGTTAAGGGAAGGGAGGAGGAGGGGGGCACTTGTTACTACATTTGTCTCCAGGAGCAGCTGCTACAGACACTGAAGCTCTGCTTTTCCGGGAATGGGCCAGAGATCGCTCACTGACGGGAAGTAGAGAATAATATCTTTGTTTACCTTTTGTTTCTGTGTGTGGGCTTGACCTTTGCTTTAATTAAACTGCTTTTATCTTGACCCACAAGTTTTTCATCTTATTCTTCCCCCTTATTTTGCTGAAGGGGGAGTGATAGAGGGGCCTGGTGGGCACCAGGCATCCAGCCACATTTAACCCACCACAGCCCTTTTGGCGCCCAACGTGGGGCACGATAACAGCAGTCCTTGTGTTAAGTGTGTAGTAGCACAATGTCTGGTGCAGGTCACAAAGTTTACTGACTGCACCGCTTATCTCAATTTTGCTCAATTTAAAACATGTTAATGCAAATAATGATTTTGTGCTTGGCTCTGTCGATCATGGCTTTGCTGTGCTGAGGCAGCTATTTTGTGGGGAGGAAGAAAGAACTTGAGATACATGGTGTATACAATGTCCATGTTGTTTTTCCCGGTGCTGGTGGTTTTGCTGTGCTGCTGGAGCTATCTTGCAGAAAACATGAAGGATTACATCTCCCTCTCCTTACCTGGGGTTGAGGTAAATGGTTTTATAATGGAGGTCCCCAAGGTCCTTGCTCACTCTTATGTAAGCTGTATAATACTACTAATTAATACTATTGGTATACTATGGGTTTTGTGGAGTTTAGTCTCGTCTTGGTGTAAGGGAATGCATTTCTTGGGTGAAGAAATACCAAAACATGCCCTGAAGAGGCTGGTCCCTGGGTGGCAGGGCATGTGGAAGGTGGAATGATAGAGGTGCCTGGTGGGCATCTGGCATCCAGACAAGGTTAACCCACCACAACTTCCAGAAAAGGTGTGGCACTAATTCTGACTAAAGTAATACTAATGTAAATCAGAAATAAGTCCTGTAGCATCTAGGAAATTATGCTAACATGATAGCACTGTAACTGAAATCGGAATCTGATGAATTCATGAAGTGCAGATGCCTCAAAAGTATTTGCAAAGGCTATAGAAGTCAGAATTAAACTCGTAAAACTAAAATAATTTAGACATAACTCCAAATATTGTTCCTAGATCATCTCACTGTGCCTTGCTATTGCTGTGTGTTTTGTTGTGCATACTATCGAAAGACTCAGGTAACACAACATGTAGCAGGTTAACCTTGGCTGGATGCCAGGTG
>NW_010099151.1:0-945 GCF_000699245.1 Pterocles gutturalis | reverse complement strand
AACATCTGAGATGTGCAGATTCAAGTGGGGGGTATGCATGTACACACAGCACTTTAAATATTTTGACAAGAACTCAGATAGTCCACTTGATGGGGGGCAAAAAAATACCCCTTAAGAAAAAAGACAGCAGTTCGGTTACATTTTCCCTATAATAATAACGATAACAAGATAAAAATATCCAATTTAAAACAAGCATTCAGGCGTAACTTTGTAACTGTGTAGCTAACTTACTGGGGAGCAGTTATGTGTCATGTGTGAGACACTAAAGATTGTACCTCCCTCTCCCCCAAAACCTGTAGCAACCACAATCAGCTTATAACCTTTTAATGCATTATTCTCTGTTACTTCAATTTCAGCAGTTTTGTTATTAAACTGCAAAGTAACTTAGTCACAAGTCTGCTATGGCAAATAAGAGAAAGCTACGCTTGTTCTGAACTCCTTTTCAAATCTAGACTGGAACTCAAGGTCACTGTAGCAGAGGCCACGACTGAAATCTAACGCTCATCCTCTGAGCAACAACTGTTTAACACTACGTTTGCCAAGTTTTGCTACCCAAACCTAATTTGAAAGGACACTCCTCAGGTTCTATGAATTCCAGAATGGATTTTTTATTTTCTGAGAAAATTATAGTTATTTTGCTTAATTTGCTAAGTAAATCAACCACTGTATATGAGAGCCGTGTATAGAAACCAGTGTTAGCGCAGTAATGGTGAAGACATTGGTAAAGTACATGAAAAAAAAACAATTATATCTAAATAACATTAAAGCACAGATAGCTCATTTTTGGGAGCCTGGATAAATCACAGGGGTTCACAGCAGCACTTGTCCTCTAAAACAGGTAACACAGCACATGAATTAGGATCTCCTTAACAGCTCTCCCTGTCTCTGCTCATTGCACAACTCCAACCAAGCCAGGCTAGATGAAAAGACGCGCCCGAGAGCAGA
>NW_010099150.1:0-10434 GCF_000699245.1 Pterocles gutturalis | reverse complement strand
TTGTAGTTTGGTTTTGTAGTTTAGTTGTTGAATTGTCCTTGTCTCACCCCACGAGTCCTCTTTACCATTTGACCCTTTTATTCTCTCCCCTATCATTGGGTGGGGGTGGGAATTGTGTGAGCGAGTGTGTGTGGCTTGGCCCTGAGCCAAGGGCTAACCCACCACACCCTTGGGGCAAATTAAGGTGAGATGACAATAAACAATTGAATACTGGCTTATAACTTTAATGGGTATATACTTATTTAAGGAAAAAAGGGAAATGTAGGATGTAAACTGTGAAATGTAACAGAATTATATAAAAAAACCCCAAACAACAAATTACTTGGTAAAAACAACTCATGACAACACTACCACCCGCCGACAACACCAAATCTTACAGCAATGTGATGACAGCATAACTACCATCAATACTAAGAAACCCACAACCGCTCATAAAATCTGCAATCACTTATCAGTACGAAAATGAACAATCTACGGAAAACTTGCTACACAAGCCCCAAAAGGAGCTGGTATAAAACTTATAAGGTGTTACTATATGTGCCAGAGAGATAGAGGTCAAGAGATGCTTGAAGCGAAAAAGAAAGGAAAAAAAGAGAAGAGAGAAAAAAGTTTTCACCACTCTTTGGATCCTTGAAGATGAGCATCAACATCTTGGGGGAAGGGCGTTGCTCAATCAGTCTGTCAGCATCTCAGGAGCCCTCAGGTGCCTTCTCATTGCTTATTCATCTTTTATAGACAAAAGTTCTCAGGTTTCTGCCTAACTATCTTCAATTAGCATAGGAAGCATGAGGTGTCTCCCAAATTAGCATAGGAAGCGGAGAGGGGTGCCTCCTTAAGTAGCATGGGGAGAACCATCTTTCTGTGCATGTGCAAGAGGGGGAAGGGTAGCATTAACGCATTAACCCTGTCACCCAATTGACTCGGTGGTCGTGTGGACCCTGTATTAGATTAACTTTGGCTTTGTTGGCACCTTTGAGCTGGAGGTGGTGACCTTGTTCAGCAAAGGTTTGCTACTTTGTTGTAAGAGTAAATCCTTTGTTAGTGAGGGGAGTAAAGCCTTTGGTGCATTCTTCGCCTCTTCATATCAGCAAGGAATAGGATTAGGACTCTACAACTGAAATGCTTTGAGACATCACAAGGCCTTGCCTCATCAGGGTCTTGACAGGCAGGTGCAGTTTTCTGTACAACCGCATGAATAGCCCTTTACAACTTGGCTTATGCAAAGTTGTGTTGATTTCCTTCATAAAGGGGATTATTTAACAGACAGTGTATGTTTAATGAGGTTCAGTAAGTTTAGAATTACAAGCACATCCTCTAGATATAATAAAGAATATTAAAACCTCATAGTAAGAAAATGCTCTAAAGTGATTGAACAGGCAGATCTAAAGCATTTGCTCGATAGCATATTAAGTGTTCAGCTTTCTGCCTTACTTCACCAGCTTTTATTAAATATTTACTGCTATGATTTAAAATAAAACCCGAACAGTACCCACAAAATAAGAGATAATTGTTTGAAACAATCTTCAGTGTTAGTTACATGAAAACAAATGACAGGGTCTTAGTTTGCCTCTCTCTTACACCTGATGTTGTCAAACAGTTCTGGCTCAAATGTCCAGTTATGGCTAGGAGTGGAAACATGACAGAAGCATATTTAGTCTGCAGTTACTGGCTTTTACTGCACATAACTGGTCAGATTCACGGTTGGAATAGATTTCTTTTCCTATGGGGAAATTTTTATATGTAATGACAATGGCAAATTGATATTAATCATGTAGAAAGAATATCACCATCACTTATTATGTACGTGCAGACATCAGTCACAGTCTGGAAAAGAGTGTTAATGCTTCATGGCAATGGAGCTGTCAGAAACTGGATGCTGCCAAACCCTTGCACTGACCTGATGGTTCCCAACCCATCAACAGTAATTTTGTAGCTACTCTGCAAGCTACTGGAGTGCTAGGAGACCAGACCCTTAACCAGACCCTTAACCTCCTCCCTTCTGCCACAGCTTCTGTTGATTCTTCCAGCTATAACTGAGGTAACCTCACATTGCTCATTTGATCTTGTTGCACCATAAGCTGGTGAACAGTGCCTCTTGCTTTTTGTTGGCTTGATGTTTGAAGCCTCTGCAGCTTGTCTTCTCCCAGATCAGACATGTTGTGGACTGTCATTTTCCAACAACTATTTTCTCAAATTCCCACCTAGTGGATTCTTATGGTGGCTCGACAAAAAGCTTTAGGGAGCTGGAGTGGAGCAATGAAATGAGTTTGTTTGTGTTTCTTGAACTATGCCTGAGATGTTGATGGACCCAGCTGAGCACTGTGTTCAGACCCTGCAGGACTGCACCTGTCAGTGTAAGCATGGCCTGTGCTGGAGTTGCCATCAGCTTCCAGCTCAGATTCCTTCATGCAACCCGTGCTTGCTGCTTTCTGACAGTGTCTATTCAAATTTATGCCTTATCACAACACACTTGTGTTGTTAATTATGCACCATGGAAAAGAAATATTTATTAGAGTCTTGAAACACATTTACAACTGATAGAATTTTATCTGAAAGTCTAATAAGAAATAGTAAATTAACCTAATCGACTTTCTTCAGCATATTTTTATGGCAGCCACTTTATAGCCATTTTCCCCTTCATCTGTAATTTTTCTGCTACAACATTAAACAGTTCAAATTTCTTTCCTCTCATTATACAAGTCTTGCTATTCCTCTGTGATTTGTCATCATGTATGTCTGATGATCTTATATTTATCTGTTTTCAGACCTCCTAATCCTATTGGGCAGAGCAGTGCACTTTTAAAATCTAAGCAGACCTAACACACTCAGGAGAGAAGAATGCGCTGGACTGCATACACAGAAGGTAGACAAGGACAAGTCATGTGAGATACTGCACAAAGTGAAAACAAATTACACAAGCACAGCTAACAAAAAGCCAATTCAGGGACAGAACTTCTGAGACATCTTAATGTTTCGTGACACAGGAATTCCTAGTTCTTTTGACAACCACATCTACTGGGGCACTATACGTAACTACACACTCAAGTAACAGAGAGGCAGCCAAGAACAAACCTGCAGAAAAGAGAGTTAGGATACAAAGGAAATCCTAGTACAGTGATCTGGCCTGTTATTTCATTATATGAAAATAGTTTTTATTGATAAGGTGAAAGATATCACAGGGACCCTGAAAAGCCTTTGTGTCAGCCAGGATGTGATAGCATGTTTAGGTTGACAGCATAGTCAGCCCAGGGCACCTTAAAGATGCATTTTGTCTTTCTCAGTAAAAATCCTTCTCATCCCTAGAAATGTTGCAATAAAAAAAAAAAAAAAAGTAGAAACAGGAGGAACAAAGCAGTCTGGCTTTCAAAGTATGCAGAAAATTTTAGTGCTTTTATAAGTTAATAAATGCCCTCATGTTTAATAATATATTTTAACACATTTTTCTCACATGTACATATAGAATTAATTCTAAAGAGGATCTTGTAAATATTTATATTCATGTTTTGCATATCAACATCAGACTGGTACTTCCTGAAACATATAGGAGCTTGAAGATTTGACTGCAAGTTTACCATCCTCTCTCTTCTTTGTGGACATAACTGTAAATGTGTAAAAAGGCTATAGTTTTCCAAGCCTGCTGCTACCTGCAGCTCTGCAGGTAATCAGAGAAGAGTACCCTGGATCTCAAGGAATAACAATGTAAAGGTTGAACAAAATACAATGAATCTGCATGGACTAGCGATCCAGATAAAAAGGCATAGAAAATGACTCAGCAAGAACCAGGCTACACATAAGCCTCAAATCTGTGGCCTTATCTTCTCTGAAAGGATTATTCAAAATTCAGTAGACTTACTTCTCTCAGGAACTTAGTCTATTATCTTATTTCTTAAAGCTTATTACATTTATATAACATAACATCCAACCTCTATGGACAAACTTCACAAGCCACCGTCTTTCCATAAAATAAGAACTTAATGTTCAAAGAAGTTGAAATTCTGTTTCAGCACAGTACATCCAGCTTCCTGAGATAATATCACACTTACGTTGAAGAAAGAATTATATACTTACATCTTTCCAAAGCCTTAAACTTTCCTGAGTCCTGGTCTTCCCACAAAATGCCAACTAATGCCAGCTTTGACTTCACTTTACTGTGTCTGGTATATGGGTAGTTTTAAATATTAAGGCAAAGAGCCTAATGGGTTTTCATTCACATTTAGACACCTAACTGGCCTTTACTGCTCTGAAAATTCCAATCTAGAACTGTCAAAGATTTGAAGGACAATGTATATACACGCATACATTTTAAACATAAACTCTTAGGACTGTATTTGGGCATTACAGACAGCCATCAAAGCCATGAAAATGTGCTTGTTGTGAGGAACCTACTCTGATTCCTGAATATCAGCACAGACTTTCTGCCCACAGTCCAGCATGAGGGTTGGTATTTTCTCAGTGAGGATTTGACAGCAATGCCTGTATTCATGATATGCCCTTGAGCAAGGAGTAATGCATTAATTTGGTATGAGAAGTAATTCAGTCTCTTCTGTAGCTCAGTATAAAGAGCCTCTAAGCAGGAGCTGGCAATTGTACCAAATTACATATAATTGTTCATGATGAATTTGCAGTGCAGGCTAGAGTTTGCTAGGAACTCAGCTGAAACCATCATACTTAATTTAAGTTTGGTTTGGCTTGTGTCCAGTAGTTTACTCACCAAAATACAAGCTCTTTGGAGATTTTATTTTTTTTTTTTTTTCACTCTCAAAATATCTGAATCCCAAACCAGAATGTTCCACACAATGAATGGAATCAGTTTTATGCTTCTTGCTCTGTCCCTCCCATTTGGGGCACTCAGTGCGACAAGGCTTTGTGATATGCTGTGGAATCACACCATCATCTTCCTGTCTGGCTAACATGAATTGCTACATGCCTCTAAAATTGTTTTGAAGAAAGACAAACAAAATAACCTATTACTTAATTCAACAATAATTACAGACCCATGTTTCCATTTCCCTTTATCTACATGCCACAGTAGCAATTATTAAGTGATTGATAATTTTTTGTTTAGGAAAGAATTCTGGGAAAAAAATATACAACTTTATTTTAAATTCTCTTTTCATTTTTGCTTCATTTGTACTGTAAACTACATCAGAGAAACTAGAACTACAGGATGATTCAACTAGGTCGCTATCAGAAAACAAGCAACAAGAGCCTAAACAGCAAGGCTCAAGGCTGAAAGTTCTTCAAACGTAGAAGATTATTTCCCAGTACCCATTTGGCCTCCTTATGGTATGTTTCTCTTTCTCTGCTTGTTTTGTAGGGTAACTGCCCAAGTCTGCAAAGTTAGCTACTGGCTTTAATTGATACCACTGTCATATTTGCATTCTGGAGCACTAGCAGTCTTGGTAAGTTTCTCTGATTAGCTACAGGAACAACCCGAGTATCTCAAGTGCATAGCTCTTTCTGAGATCATGAAATAGGAACAACCAAATATCACAAAAACAGTGAAGCCATGGAAAAGGGCAGCAAGGAGTACAAGGGCAGGTGAGCAAATGTTAGTCAGATGTTTACTGGAAATATCAATCTGTCAAGAAAGGACTAACACATCCTCTCCTCTGAGGGACTGATTGGTGATGAGTAGGCAAGAGGAGTGTTACCACTGATGCAGACATGTAAAACTTCTAGATTAACACATAGAATTTCCCCAGACCTCCTGGGACATACTGTAGCTGCTGAAAGCCTTTACACTGCTTTGCCATGGACCCATGTTTCAGTGCCAGAGTTCGATGCTTGCCGTGGTCTAATGGCAAAGCCAGGCATCTGTCCTGGCACCAGCTGTTTCCTTCTCCCTCCATTTGGCCCAGTAAATAACGCAGGCTATGCCACTTCAGAGGGCACGAGCATGGGAAACCAGCTCAGATGCACCGGGATTGAGAGACATGACCGCAGCTTGCCCAAGGCTCTGTGCAATGTGGGCAAAAGCCCTGTACCCTCAGTGCCTGTACTTCAGCCCTGGGAGGAAAGTAGCAGTGCTTTTTAAATCTTACTCAGAGAGCAGCTGGTCAGCACTCTACCCACTTCTTGGACAAGTCCCAGGCCTTTCTTCACTCTGCAAGAGCACAGAGCCCCCAGTCACACATTCTCTCAGTATGATTCTTAAACCAAACTCTAAAACCGGATCCTTAAACTGCATAAACTCTGGGGCATGTACCTTCTTTTGTGACCACTTCAGTGTTAGGAATAGCAGTGATACTAAGTTGGAAGCAACTCTGTTAAGCTTTCTCCTATTTTTTTTTTTCCCAGAGATATTCTAAAAATGAAAACTGGAACTTCCAATATTACCAGTCTCCTTATTCTAATTCTTATTTTTAAACAAAGCAAAAAGGCTGCTGACACTTCTCAGTGCAGAAAACACTAAATCTGAATGCTAAGTTTACTTTGCAGAGAGTAGTACACAAGTGTGTGGTCCTGACCTGCACCCACACCCTGAGCCATGCAGTGAACTGATGCTGACAGCACTGAACTGATCATCTCAAAATAGCCTGCAAATGAATCAGAAGCTGGGAAACCAAAACCAAAACCAAAACCAAAACTAACCAAACAAACCCAAAGAAGATAAATTACGGTTTAAAAACAAACCAGAAAGTTTTGACAAATTAAAGATTCCTAAGTTCTTGTGAGTTACAGAATAAAAGGAAACACAAAGCAGAATACAATATGGAAAAGGAGAAAAAAGTCCTTTCAGAATTCATATGTAAATACAGTGTAACCTGCTAAAATCTTGAATCGTATATGCTACTGGGGAGTTTCTCCTGTATCTGTTATAAAGACAACTCAAAATATCAATTTGTATTAACTTCTAGGTTTCTAGTTTTCCTCTGTCAAGCTGATTCAGCAGCATAAACAAATTAAAACTCACAAGTACACTCAATCAAAAACTGCAAGGACAGAAAAGAAAATATAGGATTCTTTTATATAGGAAAATACAGAATTATGTTCATGACAGCAAACAGGCTGGGAAGGCCATTTCCTTTGCTCTCCCTGTGTTCGTCCCTCTGTCCTCCTGCCAATTCTTAAGAGTGGCAAACCTTGTTCCTAAGTCACTTCAGGGACAAATTCCAACCACGTATGCTCCACGAAGCACAAGAGTCGGTTTCATTGAGCACTTAATTTCAAACTACAGTGCATCTGTCTTGGAGTCCAAGGGGTGTATGAGATGAACGTGAATAGTGCTGTATCAATGACTGATCTTTTCTGCAGCAAGCCTTTCTGTAGTCATAAGTATCTTGTGAACTGGATAACAATATCCAGAGAGTTATAGTCATGCCAGCTTTGTTACAGTTAAGAATTCTAATTTTGATTTAGGTCCTTTATTTCAATTTTATTAATGTTTCTTCTATTTTTGTCCCTCCATCCTCCCAAACATATTTATTAAAAGTACTTAAGAATTATGAAAGGCTGGCAACGCTGAAACATCCAGAATTCATGGTGTGACTCAGCAGAAACTAAATACAGGTTCAATCAGGAAGTTGGGCTTTCTTGGTGTGGATTTTTTTGTTTTGTTTTGGTTTAATTAATTTTGGTTTGGTTTGGGTTTTCACTTAGAACAACTGTAGTGGAAGACATTTTTTTCTCATTGTTTCAGGTTACCTGCTTTGTGAACATGGAACAGTTATTTAACTGGTCTATGCCTAAATAATACTTAAGTCTTTTTGGAAAGCGCTTTGTGATCTGCAGAAGGAAAACATTTGATAACGTTGCCTAGGTTTTCTGCTAAATTGGCAAGGCAAAAACCAGCCTGTTATGCAAAGCTACCACAGCTTCCAGTGGAAAAAGCCTACACATTGGCAAGACAGTCCCAGAAGATGAAATTCTGGCCCTGATGAGGTCAGTAAGAGTTTTCCCAGCAGCTTCCAGCAGTCCAGAGTTTTGTTCCTGATGTTTGGTGCTCAGGGAGAATGTAGGAATTGTGCACTGTCCCTGGGCTTTTAATCAATTTCACAGCTGAACCCTTGTTTTGGCATTTCCAATATACATATTCCGTTTACATGACTAGTAACTGAAGACCTGAATGTGAACAGTCTTAAAGCAACTCTCCACTTTCTGTGGTCTATGTTACAAGCAAAAAAAAAAAAAAAAAAAAAAAAAAAAAAAAAAAAGAACAAATGAACTTTCTAATTTTTACAATACATGTTAAAACCAAGATGAAAATGTCTACAAGTAACATCATGTGGCAGAAGATAATGCCAGTGGAACTCTGTAAGTGTGTCCAGGGAAGTCCATCCATAATGAAAAGTATTTTCTATTAACAGCCACCCTGAAACCACTAAGAAATGTACACTGTTCTCTTTACAGCATGACAATGAACTTCAACAACAGACTGCCCTTTAGGAGGCTATCAATACACATTGTCTTTTGACCCTTTTTCCAAATCATTATGAAATATCAAAGTTCTCTACACAAAAAAGAAAGGGGGGTGGGAGGGGAGTAAAAGCCAATGCAAGGAATCCCTGCACTGAAAACAGATAAAGCCTTCACTTGCTCCAGTCACATGACACTGAATGACAACATAGGACTTTTTCACACAATAAGTCATTCTGCCACCAACAGCTCTGGGTTTTGTCTGCAAGATGAGTTTATTAGGCAGCAAACCATAATGTGAATGAAGAGTGCATAAGCTGGTCTCCATCAAGAGGTTTGCCCATTTTTAGAGAAGAGTGCACTGCCTTGTACTCAGCACCTGCCAGTGTTCAAAGCAGAACAGTACTGCTACTTCATAACACAAGTTAGGAATTAAGTTTTTGATACAGCTAACAGTTTTCCATTTCTATTAGGAAGATAGATTGACAGTCTGGAGCTCCCATGCCCATCTGCACAGAGCAGCTGGAGCCCTCGTTCAGTTATATGGATGGGCAGTAGAACTGCTAAGTAAAACTGCACAGAGTAGCCTTGTCAAACAAAACACAAAAAGAATTCCTGGAATGTCTCTCATCAGAGAAACACATGCAAAGTCGAACACACGAAAAACTCCTCAAAGACAGAAAAGAAAGGTGCACACAAAATACTGAAAACACTCTGTGACAACAGAATAGTATGGTACTATTTCAAGCACACATTTCCCTAAAAGTATGTTTTCAATAATAACAAAAATAATTTTCTTACTTAAACTAGAATTTAGGCAGAAGTAAAAAGTACAGGTTTTTGAGATTTTAATGCATATTTTACTTTTTTCCCCTCAAATAAAAGTACTTAACAGACTACAGTGAATCAAATGGCTGAAATGTCCTTATCAAAAATGTCAGAAAGCATGGATATGTTGAGTGTCTTACTTATGTTCAGTCATAATGACTAAGTAAGAGACAAAAATAAAGAAAAGAAATAGTTTTTACCTTATTTTTCCCCTTTTAAACATAGCTAGTAGCATAAGAGATTTGCAAAGAATGGTTAATTTACTAGTTAACCATGGGTTTTTTTGTAGAGTTTACAAAGTACCTGAATGATTTACTCTTATATGAGGTCAAATGCTTCCATGTTGAGAACATCTGTGGAAGGCTTCTGAGACTTGTCATTAACCTCAGGGTTGGCAGATAATGATCACGTGGCTCCAGCAAAATACACATATTGCACAGGACAGTGATAAAAAAGTGGCTTTCATTTTAAAGAGAGACTATTCTGGAGCACTTGCCTGTACTCTTTACTCTTTCCTCCTTGCACAAATCAACAGTATTTGTAAATATTCCTGGCTTTTTGATACATTTTTAAATCATTTATTAACTATAGTCTCAATTTTGTAGTATTTTTCTGAAGCATTTTATCCTAGAAATGTGTAAAAGAATAGAGAAGAATACAAGAAAGGATGATTTCCTACTTAGGAAAGTATCTGGATCTGGGCAGGTTTCTCCAAATTGTATAGTGGGAAAGCAGCTAGGAAAGATTTTGTGGAAAAGAATACAACAGCAACAGCACTTCTAGGGTCATGCATTAACCTTCCCCTGAATAACTTCACTAACTTCATTAATATTCATCCATATTTGGAAGAAAGTAAGCACGGGGGTTCTTAATTTCATGAAGAGAGACAGACCAATTCTGCTTATCATCATGCTCTTGGTTTTCTAATTTTTAATTGCGGGATTGGCACAAATGCTGGTTAATGACACTTTAAAATTGCACAGGGACTGCCCTCACCTGAACTTTGCAGCACAGTCCTCAGCTTTGAGGAAGGTCATACTCAGATACCACCCTTGTGTTTAGCTCTTGCACTATATGAAGTATTGTGAAAGGACTCCCTCAACATGCTTCTTTACCTAAATACCGATTGTCAGCAGCAGGGTGTCAAATTCAAGGTCTGCAGTCTGGTATTGCTGCTGGCACCAATGCTGCTTGTGATGCACTTGTGCTGTGGCAGGGTCCCCTGGTTTGCAGAGCAGCCAGTCTGGC
>NW_010099149.1:0-30019 GCF_000699245.1 Pterocles gutturalis | reverse complement strand
TCTGGTTTCAGGGCTTCATACCTGTTATAAACCTTTTGCAATATGGTTATTGTCTTGTAAACATCCAAATGCCCACATGTAAAAAGAGTGTCTTTTTTTACAAAGGGTTAAAAAAATACAGTTCTTCTTACTGTGGACTAAAATGTTAAAAACCACAAAAGAAACAGGATGCAATTTTCACTTTGCCTGTTTTTCTGTCACAAGCTGGCCAGGCCTCAGGGGAACACAGGACCATATTCACATGTTTACATAACACTGTTCACATGTTTTTAAAATGCTGGAATTATTTTAGCTAGCATAAATTAACTTCAGCACAGATGAGTGAGAGAAGGACAAAGAAAAAAAAAAAAAATCAGTGCAAGCAGGATTCCTAAAGAGTCCAGTGAGAAAGGCTACTGGGATTAATGACTGACCAAAATGGTCTGGAAAGGAGTGAGACTGACCTGGCATGGACATCAAGCCAGAAATGGGGGTTCTGTGGAGAAAAAGAGCTATGTGATTTGCAGCAGTACAGGACTGACCAAACTGGGTCAGGCCAAAGGTCCACCTAACTTTCTGACCTGAGAGTGGCTAATGTAATCTCTAAGAAAGCAATATAATAATGAAGGCAAGAAAAGAACAATGTCACTGCTGGCACATCCTGACAGTTTCCAGAAATCAACACCTTATCATTGATATATCTTTATCATGATGTTTTATAGCCACCAGTTTATATAGTGATGTAAATTATATATATATCTTCCATGTAGCTCTCTTTCCGAAACTAACTATCCTTTTGGCCCTCACAACATCCCAGAGCAGCAAGTTTCACAATGTATTTATTATCTCCTTCTACATGCTGCAAAGGATTTCATTAACTTCCATCATATCCCTCCTCAACTGTCTCTTTCCTGAACTGAAGAGGTATCACCTGCGGAACCTCTTCTTTTATGGAGGCCGTTTGTATCTCCACTTGCACTTTTCTGTTCCGTCCTTAGTTCTACCTATTCATCTACACTTGTAAGGACCAGAACTGCAGCATTCAAAGGACACCTGCCCTGCAGTGCAGTAGCATCTTGATGATTTCTACTTTCCAAATAGGTTGCCAGCTAGGGTCAAGGAAATGAAAAGTAAGTGTGTAGATATTTGAGGAAATGATAGATAAAGAAGAAGGAGGGACGAGTAACCAGATGTGGCAAGTGGTATAGGAAAACAAAGAAAAACAGAGATTCTTCTCTATGTTCAGTTACAAACATGTAAAGCAATTCATCATATCCAAAAATGTTATTTAACAAATAATTTTAAAACCTTTTACTCTGTATTGTATAGACATTTAAAAATTATTACTGAACCAGATGTTTATTTGTCTAGGTAACCTGAAAGAGGTGTGGAGGGTGGTGAGAGGACTTGTATAGAAGGAAACAAAAACAGTGATAGATGAGGACTACTCTAATAAGAAAAAAAGTCATCCAATTTTATTTAATACAATCTGAAACCTAATTTTAATTCATACCCATGGTAGAAAGCTAAACCTGTTACTTACCTGCAAAGACAGTTATGCATAAGTACATAAGCCACAGACTCAAATCCAGCTCAGGATGGCAATAACTCAGTGACGAACTGATGATACTGTTGCCATTTTTTAGCCCATGCAAAATAAATTAAGAGAGTCTCTTTCATTCCTAATTAACAGGTGCCTGAACCTAACACTTCTTTGTTATAGATAGTGCAGCTGGTAGCTGGCATGTGATGGGATACTGGTTTCTGTAACCAGGGAGTAAACTCACAGACATGCAGGGTTGATATTTAATTCTTTGTGGCTATGGTGTGGGAAGGATTTAAGTTGATCCAGCCTGCAGCATTTTCAGAGAAAAACCAAGGCAGCTAGTAAGGGCTTTGGAAAAGCTAGCATTGCATTGTCCTATGGTGTGGTGATGCTATTCAGTGCCTTTGGTAAGTACTGAGTAGCACTTTAAAAATGTGTTAGTTGTTAAACTACTCTTTCAAGCATGTATTTTAAACAAGACTGAGTTTTATTACAGCAGGGAAAGTTTCACGGTATTGGTGACAACCTTTTCTTGATATTCTCCTGAAAGGCGAAATGTATACATATGAACAATTATATTCATGCTTTTCAAGAACCTTAACAATTTTTTATTTATTCATTTAAAATAGATCTTCATTAATACTGTATCATTGTTAATAATATACCTGGTATACAGCAATGGTCAACTGGTCTGCGTTACAAGAGTTGCTCCTTTGGCAACATCTAGACAAACTTCTTCAATTCCTAGTAAATATGACTTGAACATACTGTAGGTGAAGAAAAAAGATGCTCTGCTGTAATGCAAGCTATGGCTTTTGATACAACTGATATATACTACACCATAGATAGTACCTTCCTTTATGCTTTAATTCTTCAGTGATATATAATATTTTGTTTGGCTTGTCTGTGTACATTAGCTCACTGGTTCAAACACACTTGTTTAAAGGAGGAGAGTCATTAATATTTCATGTTCCTATGCAGTTCCTCTTCCACAATATATGAACACTTTTTCTTTTTTCCATTTTTTTTTTTTTCTTTGCAATGGGAAGGCAGCCATGTGAAGTACACTTTCAATTCTACCAGCCTGAATAGCCTTGTATATACTGTTTTGTGTATACTACAGGTACTTAAATGACTTCTGAAGATTTTTCCTATCATTTTTAAGGAACTGTGTCAAAGCTCTCAAAAACTTACCCAGTAAAGGAAATGAGGGCTGCATTAGGCAGCTCATCAGTTCTCTAAATATTCTTACGTCCATGAATCCTGTTCTCTTCTGGACTGCCACTGTGAAGTGCTGTCTCTTCAGACAAAGGCCATGTATACAAAATTATGTGACTTTGCTCTGCTAAGGCTGCCTAGTAATGGGATTAGCTGATTTTGCTATCTGTATTTTTCATGACCCACCTACCCTTTTC
The DNA here is from genome assembly GCF_000699245.1 of Pterocles gutturalis. Classification (NCBI taxonomy): domain Eukaryota; kingdom Metazoa; phylum Chordata; class Aves; order Pterocliformes; family Pteroclidae; genus Pterocles; species Pterocles gutturalis. The sequence continues at coordinate 27,079 of NW_010099149.1, read as the reverse complement.
TTTTCTAGGTTATTTATTAATATTTTTTTTTCATTTCACTCCTGCCTCCTTTTAAAACCCTTCTGCTCCCAGGATAACTGTATTTCCCTTAAGTATTCCTAATGCTTGCCTCAAAGTGCTTATTAAATTCATAAAGGAAAGAAATATAGTTATATAAGAATATGTGACCATAATAAAAGAAGCAGCTGTTTTAAAATGTATCTCATAAATGCAGCTCTAGTGAGAGGAGGAGGAGGGAGGAATGAGAAGAATCAGTGTATCAGCCCTGGGGAAAAAGTGGACTAAATTAAAAAGGCAATTAAGAAATGCTGAACCTCCGCCATGTCAATGAGCTTCTATGGTAGATAAAAGTGTGACAAAGAAGAACATACTCATGCCTATTGTTCTAGAACACTGAAGTGTGTCCTGCTTGTAATGCTGTTGTTTTAAGCATATCTCATGTTGTTTCCATTATTGTGTGTGAGTTCAACAAACACAGGCGATAGACAAGGCGTTTTTGGCAGAAGGACAAAGGACACTTTGCTTCAGCTAGTAACAAATTGCTTTCATTAAGAAGAAATGGTCTTGGAGCATTTTTCTGCTGTATGGTCTCTGCAAGATGTCACGCACAAATGGTAATCCAATGTTTTCTCTGAACAGTGGCGTAGAACCTAAATGGAGGCAAGTGTAGTTTACTTTGAATTGTTTATATGTGTCTCGCTTTAGGACATATTTAGTCTTTGTGTGTATGGGCAAAAGAATTTGCAGTCTCCATCCTGTAAATAACTAAGTATGATTAGACTGCAACTCTTACAGTAACTGGTTTGGACTTGAATTAAGACTGACCATTTTAATAGGTAACATAATTAGAATGGCCATTTGCTGAGGATACAACACCATTTAGCAATATCCTGATTCCCTTTCTTAATGTGCTTTAAACGGTGCCTTTAGTGATGTTATAGAAATGTTGTATAGCAGCACTTGGCTGTCCTGAGGCAAAAAGTCTGTCAGCATTCCTGGTGAATCTTGATGTTCTTTTAAAATATGTTACCTTCCCCACTCATGAAAAAAGCATTCAGCTGACATGCAAACTCAGTTTCTGGTAGATAAAATAAGGCTAATAGGCTGTTACTGAACAGTTAGAAAATAGAAACTTTTTTTCTTTTTGGCTTGTCTCTTATGTCTATTTTGTTTTAATTTGAACTAAAGAACTTCCTGCTCGGAAATGAGGAAAGACCGTCACGTTGAAATATCCCAAAGCCGCATTTTGTATTATAGTTAAAAAATTACTGCAATATGATATTTAAGATTTGAAAACTTGGTTTTCATCATGTATTCTCTCCTCTGTTTAGAATAATATTTTGTGAAGTGTATTGCCATATTACTTCTTGACTATGTATTTGTAAATCTTTATTTTGAAAGTTCAATATCTTGGCTGTATAAAATCACTTTAGATTTCCATTCCAGATGCAAATGTTGTCTGATAAATACCCTTGCCTGACCAATTTTTATTAGATGTAAAACTTTCATTGGTTCTGCAACACAGGTCTAATGCAAACACCACAAGAAAAAAGATGGAAGAGCCAGGCAGCTGGATTCAGCAGCATCAAAGAATATACAGTCTCTTTCTGCCAACACCAAATCTGTAGAGCAAATGAGGAAAGAGAGAGATATTATGTTACGTACCAACGTGTGCCTTACGTGATTTAACTCGCAACATAACTACTGTTGGCTATGCACACTGAATAGCCTAGGGTTAACTCTGGAGGTTTTTCAAATAAATGTTACTCTTGCATTTATCATTTTGCACATTCTTCTGTAATAGCATATTTCATAATTGCATTATTAATGACCCAGGGAAAAACAAAATAATCAATCATGTTGTCAAGAGAAAAGGAAGCAAAGTACTTAACTTCATGAAGAGGAGGGAAAAAATATTTTTAAAAAATCATAATATATTCAATCTCCACTGCAACCACTGTGTAAAAGAAAAGGAGAAGGGAGCCTGACTTTTTTTTTTTTATTTTAATGGCAATGAGTGATGCTATGGTGTTGAAACAGTAAAAGCTGAATCTCTTTTTAAAACATAGAGCTCAACAGAAATTTATGAGAAAATACAACAATAGTACTTGAAGGCCAGAACATGCAAATAGGAATGAAATATGAATGCCTACAAGCTTCAAAAGATAGTCCAATGATTCTAGGTGCTGGGAAAAGACACTGAATGACATACCCCTATGACAATAGGGACTACTTATAAAGTAAAACCTAATAACCCCCCTGAGAATCAAATATTGTCTTATTTTCCAACCTTCTGGAGAATAAGCTTTAACTATGTATGAAACTACAGGTGGAAATCTCAGGAAATCAGAGAGAAAGTCACAACTCGGACATACTAAAACCTTTGACAATAATTCTGCAATCTGAACCTGAAACAGAAGGGCACATTGTTCTGTACAGAAAAAAAGGAAAAGCATTTCTTTTCACTAGAGAAGTGCTGGAAGTCTCCAGGATGACATAAAAAAACTTGACGTGAGTAGTGACAGTCATGTGGTATGGCAACTTGACAACATGTAGCTGCATGCAAACAGCTTTTGAATTGCAGCTGATTTCTGTGAGACCACTTAATGTCTCACAGTACACCGAATCAACATTCAGCCGATGTGACTGGTACCATGTTCCCTGGGGACAAAGGAGTCTTTGAAGTCACTGGAATAAGGCATTTTCATGCAAGTGACAGGCATTTATGAGAAGGTAGTGGCTGAAATACTGGGGAGATGTTTCTTTTTCCTGCAAGAAGGAGGATCTGGAGCAGAATTATTTCCTCAGGAGAACTGCTGGTTCCCAGCTCAGTAAGACAAAAAGAAAAAGTTCTGTGGTGGGATGAAATCCCAAGCACCTGGTGACTTTTCAGTCAAGGAGAGTTTGGCCTTTGTCCCATATTTGCAACACAGGGCAGATTAATTTTCTTTGTTAGTCCCTCCAAGTGTTTCCTTTTGCCAAAGATTATAGTCTCTGTTGCATGTAGTAACTTCATGGGAACTGACCTCAGTTCAACTGTTCAGAATGTTAACCATAAAAAAAAAATGGAAAATAATTGGAATGTCTTCTCCCTGTATCATTACATGCCACAAACAGTAAATTCTGGTATTAAAGGCTGATGACAGATATGGTATCAGTCCATTACTGTTTTTGTGAAGTGTGCGAACCTAGCCAGCAGAAATCTAAGAAATTAGAAAATAACTAATATTGACTTGCTATTACCTCATTAAGGGATGATTGGAGAATGGTTAGATGTTTGCTTAGATCATTTATTTATGAACAGTATGTGATCAATCCATTGGAAATTCACTAGGAATTTGTCTTGATGATAGGTGACTTTGTCATTTGTGTCCATGGTAATAATATGCCACTGCATTTCTTCATATCTAGAAAAGATTTGTACAACTCTTGGAATATCCATTTAATAATTAATCCATTAAACACTATTCCAAGCTGAAAAGTGCAAGCTTTCTGGCAAGAACCCCACTGAGAACGAAAGGTAATAATGCTCCTCTGAACTGCTCACAGGAAACTGTGCTCTGAAATACCCTTGAAAAAATTCAGAACACGGTCACTGAGGTACTGCTCTGGGTCCTTACAGTCAGCATAGCTGGAGTTTTCTTCTTGTATCTCTTAGACTTTTGCATTTGGCAGAGCTGTAGAATTCATCCAGGCTTCCTGGACTTCTCTTTCTAAATAGAGAGTAGGACATATGCATGGCTGTCCCTCAACATTTTTCAGTTGGTGTGTGAATTGCACCAATCTTCATTTATAATCATCTTTGATCTGACTGAATGTTCAAAATATAAAGCAATTAATCCAAAACATTGATGATGTTTCAATGCTCATTTTATTCAGAAACTCACTTGTAGCAACTTAAAATACCACTTTTAACTAACTGGATATCAAAATTATGTAAAAATGGTTGAACTCTCAATTATTCTCATGGTGTGTATAATAGAATTTTTTTTTTTTTTTAATGTAAGCTTAAATTGTAGAGATTAAGAAGGCAGCATGGAAAAGTATCATTGTATCTGTGTTATTTTTCTGAAAATACAGCAAGGCATTTCTGCTCATCCTGAAAATATTTAAGGTACTAGGTCATGATTTGGAACACGGTCATCCCGTGATTCCTTGGAAAGGAAAATGAAATATAACTATGAGATTATGTGAAAAGTATAGAATTATCACACTAATGCACAATAACTCATGTGGAAGCCAAGATCAATGCCTGATAAACTTGGTTATTATCATAAGCTTCAAATTAAACCTGCCGCTGTCTGAAATCAGAGAACACAGATACCAGTCAGTAGAAGGAAGTTTGAACTAAAAAAGTTTCATGAAAACTGAAACATGACAAAGTATTAAATTATTATGTTTTCAAGAACCCTGAAAGATTTACCAAGTGAGGAAAAATCAATAAAAATACATGCGATAGGGGATTCCACCTTACATTGGTGGCAGCGATCAGTAAGTAATTAGCATTCAAGTTCCCAAATATGTGTGTGGCTGTAAATGACAAGTACAATCTTGATGCAAGCTGAAGGCATTGGATTTTTCCCTCCAACATGCTGGCAAATTTTTTGACTTATTAAGGAATATGTTGGCTTAAACAGTGTAAAATTCTTGGGGCCTGACAGTTCAGATTTCTCTTAATATAATGATTTCATTATGCATAGGACAAGGATTAATATGATTCACGGAGAACTAAGTAAACTGAGGATTATTATTGGTTATTAAATGACATTTAGTTAAAATTGGTTAGTAGTTAAGAAGCTTTCTCAAAGCTTTTAGAAATAGTGGTTTTGCACAGATCTTGAAATCCTGAATTTTGTCCTGTATTAATGACCCAAATACCATTTCAGGCAATCAAGTCTTTTAAGTAAATTACAGTAATGTAAAAATTATAATATTAAAGAAAACAATGTTAGTGTCACAACTCTTCTACAAACCCCCAGTCTAAAACTTTAAAGGAACAAGAGGTGGAATAATTGAAAACTGGAAGTCTTTTACTGTTATAGTGGTGATTGAGTGAAGAATTTTTGCTGCATATTTGCATAGTGCACAATATGAAAGGCAGGAAATGCTTCTTCAGATAATGTTAGTTTAGTTCTGCTTATTGCTGGTCACTTCATAGTGCTTATTCTACTGTACAAGGAACGTGTCTTTCTGAGAGTTTTTGACTTAATAGAAATACAAGATCAAGCAGACAAGAAAATTGAGGTTTTTCTCATTATGTGATATACGAACATAGTTACACAGTGCAGATGGTGAACTCCTCTTGCTGAATCCATCTGTTTATGTCCCACAAAGGGCATCTTTTTATGTCCAAGTCCATCTATGTGTTTGCATCCAGCCTCCTTGTTGTTCCATTGGTGTGCATGACCCTCTCAGTGAGCTGTGCAATGCAGGTGCCTGCACACTTGCCTCTGCTATTTCCCTGCCAGCCAGAGAAATTCTCATCTGAAAACTGCTGGACTCTGATATAAAAGCTCCTGTGCCTGTGTGATTATGTAACATTAGCTGGAGCTGGATAAATGGATCCATGCACATCCAGCGCTGCTTTGTCACAGGCAGTGCTAAGAAACAGCTTGGCACAGATGAAAATTGCTGCTGAAGGCAGTGTTGCACAGGGGCAGTGATTATCTGAAAGATGTAGATGCTGCACAGTTGGAGTGCTACCCATGTGCTGCATGAATATGAAAAGCTATTTCCAGTTCTCCAGCAGATCTCCTCTACTGTCAGATTCATCTGGTAAAAGGGACAGATAAAAATGGATATTCACACACCAAAAAGTTAAGAAAAACAATGCTTCATAAAAAAAAAAAAGGCTGTGGCTTGCTATCCCTGAAAGAAATTATCAGACTTCAAAGTAACCACGCAAAAGAGGACAGTTTCTTCATCAGGCTTATTTCATGGTGGGCTACGTCACTGGACTGTATGAAAGATAAAAGGTACAATTTGCTCAGACTTTTTCTGGTGTCTTGTGGTGTACTCTCTCCAGAAGTGTCTAGAATTGTTTTTATTATTAATGGAAGAAAATCAGTTTTTAATCCCAAAATATAAGTAAGCAACAAGATATGACACACATTAATTTAAAAAAAAAAAAAAAAAAAGTTAAAACAAATCTTGCCCTCCTAACCACAGTTAGGCTCCTCTGCTGTTCTCCGGACTTTTTTTCAGTCAATCAGTGTTCAGTTGTCACCGAAATTAATCTTCACACACTGCCCTGCAGACAGGCTTTGTTGACCTCCTAGGAAAGCCTTGTTCTTTCCACCACCTCTGAGGACTGCCATGGAAGCAGTCTGTGTATCTAATGCAACCCTCATGACTCCTGCCACCTCTCTATCTCCAGTCCTGCAGTCTCTCTGCTTTCCATGTTAATCCTTCTCTGCCTGCCCTCCTACATCCCAGACATTTCTCCAAAATGGCGCAGGCTCAGTTGTTCTCAGTTAAGGAGTAATTAACCTAAGAGGACATAATCGGACTAGAATGCAGTTGGCGATGAAGTGCAGGAAGCCAGAATAAACTACAAACAAACCCATTAAATGACTATGCTATCTTTCACAGATGGCAAAAGCTCTTATCATTCAGTTGGTTTCAGTATACTGACATGCCTTACATAGTCATTTAATTTTACACAATGATATAATATCCTACTTAGTATTAGCATTGCTACTTTGTTTTCCATGACCATTTTACCAGAGAGCCATAGATCTGAAGCTTCTGGCTTTGCCATGCCAAAGAGCAAGATTGGACAGGAAGGCATCATGTTCATGTCTCGGGTCATGCTCTAACGTCTGTATGAAACCTGGACTTTTTTGAACTTTTCCCTTGTGAAGTGTCTTGAGTACAGTCCTGGACATCCAGGCGTCTGTAGAAGCATATGATAATCATTGTTTCAGAAGAAATACAGAAAGCAAACCGAGGAAATCTAAATGCTGCAATGACTGTTTAAAAAAAACAGGGCACATAGCTGAACCAGTACTTGTCTAAGAAAACTTCAATGTTTTATATTTTTTTATTGATTATGAACAAATTGTTGATCAAAAGAAGCAACCCATTTCAACACATTATGCTTTGCAAAGAAGAAGTAACCAGTTCATGAATATTATTGAAGTTAGCAGCTGTTTGTAGCAGTCATAAACTGATAAAATGATCTATATATTAAAGTAGCATTATAGAAATGAGGTCAGCAGCCCTGGCAATGGAGCTTTGGGTGCCATTTACACCAGGAAGAAACTGTCTCTAACTGCAGAAAATTCTGAGTTGTATTGATATTTCCTCTTTGATCTCTATAATCTACTGTAGATTCTTCCAGTAAAATATGTTCAAAACTGATAATATGTTTTTAAATTCAACTGTTAGAGAAGTTTAAACTACATTTGACTCTCTTGCCACATTTGGCTCTCTTGCCAACATTAATTTTCTGTTATTATCATTCCATCTCTAACGTCCTCCTTTTCTCTCCACTTCCCTCCTCTCCGAGCACACACATTGGAGAATAATTAGGACCTTTGAAGCACTGCAGTGGATGACTCACTGCACAGTCAAGAGTTGAATAACGACACCCAATGTAATTTCTGTATCTCAAGAGCCTGTTTTCTTTCCAGTATGGGATTAAATAGAGAATTTGGATTAAAACTAAATGCTAATCTTTCCAAAGGCCATTTGATAAAGCTAACCTTTCAAGAATGAAAACAGTATAGCTATGCTTTTAGGAGTAAAATAGTGTTAAAAATCTAGCAAATTAATTGAAATGTATTGAACTGAGAAGTTTTGTAGAACAAATGTTAAGAAAAAAAAATTTCATTCTACTTTTTCAGCAACTGACAACAGAAATGTCACTGAATGCCATCGTCCTTGGAGTTCATAAGGTTACAAGGATATTACATCACCTAGCAACAGAAACACCTATTTAGGATACAAGGATCAAATGCACTCTTTTAATGTGTTGTAGATCCCCCAGGATATACACAAATAAACTATCACAGAAATCTACATGGTTTGCAAGGCAGTGTTTTTGTTTGTCCTTGATGTATCAGTGCTTTTCTTTTGGAAGACTTTGACCTTTTGCTAGCAAAACTGATAATAGTCTCCTTGTTATATTATTCCAGTCTCTAGTGCAGCCTCTAGCGGAGCTTCTGTTCAGCATGAAGAAGAAAAAAATCTAGCCTGAAAAGTTCCTGTAGTTTATTGTGTCATTTATATTACTTTTTTTAAAAAAGAGATGAGTGTATCTATGGCATAATCTAGCACTTCAAGCAGAAAGCTAGCACGAAAGAGTGGAAGTCTAGTTGGTCAGCTATTGTCAGACTGGGTGTCTCAGACCTCAAAAGTTTTAGTCAGCCTGGAAACTCTGCTTATTCTTCCCTGCTCACATCATGTAATAACAGAAATAATGCCATAAATTTAGTTTGTAACCAGGATTATATTATAATTTAGCCATGTAGTTGGTAAAAGCATCGAAAAATAAGACTAGTTTTGCAAACCAAGGCCACAACTGTTACTACAGGCTAACATACTTGCAAGGCTGATATACAGAAATCCCGTGGAGACAACTAGCTGATACACCAAGGAATTCTCAAAGACTGATTACTAATGCACCAAAGCAATATAAATTCAGTGAAACAATCAGAAGACATTAAAGAAAGGCAGTTTTATGACTACTTCGGGCCTGTTCTCCATATGATATAAGTCAAAGCAAATCCCTGTCACATCATATTTTTTTGCTGTGGGCTGATGTGAGGGAAATAAGGGGCCCACTTAGCTCTTTTGTGTAGCTCATTTAAAATAACCCAGATTAATGGGGATCTGTCTATTTTACCCTTGTAGGAGATGATAAATACTAAGAATTATTATTGAAGCCATTCAGCTCCCCACTAATAATACATTAGTAAATACCATGTGATCAGATTTCATTGAAGTGTGGGGTTTTTTTAGACTAGCTTGCAGCTGAGCCAAGTGTTAGCTTAAATACCAGCAATATTTCATTCATGAAGGGTAAGGGTCCTGCTAGGTTCTACAGGTACATAGGATGCATAAGGGAGAAAAAACAGGTCCCAAAATAACAGAAATGCACTTGTATCATAGCTAAGGAAGCACTGATATTTCCCAAATGGACAGAGAACAGTGTATCACAGAAAGTACAATGGTTCTTCTCTTGATTTTCTCCAAAGCCTAGTGTCCCAAGAATTCACTCTGCTTAAACAGCCCAGTTCAATCCTGCATCATGCAACAAAGAATTTTTCAAATTTCAGGAGTTTCTTTCCTTTCTAGAGCAAGATTAAAAAATAATAATTGAAACCCCTTGGCAATGAGTATTAGTTTTGTTCTCGCTCACTAAGGAGTTGTCAGTTTGGCTTGGGAATCTTAAAAATATTACGTTGCTTCTCTTCTGGCAGGATCTGTGGTCTTTTTATAATTTCCTAGGTTATTAAGCCTTTTCTTTCCTGAAAATGGCAGAGAGTCTGTTTTGTGAGTAATGACTTGCTTAGGTCTAAATTTACTCTGTTTATGAGCAATAGTCTGTTGTCAAGTTCTTGCTTTTTTTTTCGGTAAGTAACATCCTTCTTCTTGTAATAATAGTGAGCAAACCTGAAAGGAAGATATTTCTACTCTTTTTCCAAAGGAAAGAGACACAATCTTTGCCTTTGCCTTTGCCTTTTGCCTTTTGCCTCTTGCCTTTGCCTTTCCCCTTCTCTTTCTCTCTTTCTCTCTTTCTCTTTCTCTTTCTCTTTCTTTCTCTTTCTCTCTTTCTCTTTCTCTTTCTTCTTCTCTTTCTCTTTCTCTTTCTCTTTCCTTTTCCTTTTTTTTTTAAAGGAAACATTCTGTATTCTTACTTTCCATATGTACTTCATATTTCTTGATTGGACAGGCATGTCTTTCTAGGTCATCCCATGCCAGGACAAGTCCTGCAGTACCTCTTCACTAATTTGTTTTATTTGTGTAATAAATTCCTTCTCTGAAATTGGGATCCCTTAAAAAAAGTAAGAAAAAAGCAACCTGGAATTTTCAAACTATTCTTTTGTTTGTCTGTTTTCTGCTGAGTATAGAAGTCCATTGTATTTCCCAGTCTGTGTAGTTTTAATTTCCTTCTGCTAAGAAAACTTCTAAGATACATTTGCATATATATATATATATCTGTGTGTCTGTGTATGCATGCATGTGTGTATAATAGTAAACAATTTTTCATCCCTGGGATTTTTTGAGACTTCCAAGGGGATATTTAGGAAGATTTAAGGGGATTTAAGAACTGTTGTTATAAAGTCCATGACTTTCAGAATTTTAGATAACTTCCAGAGACTGTATTAAGGATTACAAAAAATGAAATAAATGTTACTTTGATGAAGTAACACATTAGAAAATTAGGTATGTAAAATTAGACCAATAAAATTTTATGGAGGCGTTACTGCCCTGGCACAAAAACACCCTGGAGATTTAAAATTCACTACAAAACTTTTTTTTTTTCTTATTTTCAGTCATCTCCTTGTTCATTTTAATCTTATGACCTAAACAGAAGAAAGGAAAACCCAGCTCACATCTTGTGAACTCCCTGTAAATTAAATACTTCCAGTCTCAGGTTCTTGCTTTTCTCAGCTCATGGAGCAAAATTTTGTTCAAAACTTGCATGCTTTTTAACATAACCACAAAAGTGATAAAGTTTCTTTGCCTTACTGTTCCTGTCAAACAAGTGGACAGAGATGTTTATGTTGTGCTGAATCTTGCCTTAATAAGTACCCTAAGAGGAAAATTCCCCTTGGATACTATACAAAATTTTTGACAGAAAGGTCCCTAAGAGCCTTCCCACCTACCTCAAGGAGTAGGAGGTTGTAAGACAATAAAATACTAAGGCAAACCTTAGCACCAGAAGGAATCCTGAAACAGAGAGATCTTCCTCTAAGGTGACAAAAATCCATGTACTACATCTGCAGGTTGAAGAACAGAAGGACATAATTTGTTTATTGTCTTTAAACACCCAACCCTGGGAGGAGTGAACACCTTGTGTAAAGTGTGTAATTTACTTTTCTCCTTTCAAAAAAAAAAAAAAAAAAAAAAGGAAATGGGAAAACAGACTGTGATGATCTCTGTTGAAGTTTGGGGTGGTACTTGGTGAGAGAAGTTACCCTCCGATTCCTTACATTTACAGAGCTTGTGCCAAACTCAACTCATGCCTCAGGGAGAAAAGGTATAATTATTTCTTATTTATCAAACCAATGTCAGAATAACACTTTCATTTGTCTTCACACTCAGAAACAAAGTTCCATTATGTAGACAAACAGGAATAGATATTTAAAACTGCATACACAAAACAATTGTGTTTCCAAATTTCTGTGTTGGAAGATCGAAAGTATTACATCAAATAGCAAAACACTTAACACATTAATTGATAACTTATCCAGAAAAAAAAATCCCTTATAGTTATGATAGAACACCTACAACATGCTTGATTGTTTTCCAAACATGAAATTAACTATTAAGCTGCTGTAGTTATTTATACACTGTAACGCATCAGCTAAATAAATGGAAAACTTCGCAGAGCTTACAGATTTTACATTAATCGCAATGTTAAGTGATGTAAAATCAAGAAAGCAACTTTTGAGAGACTGCAGAACACAAGGCAATAAATTCACCTAACCTGGATTTTATAATATCAGAGGTACCAAATTATTTTGTCTCCTGGAAGAAACCCTGTGAAATGTTCTAAATAAAAAAAAAAAAAAATTCTGATTTGCTCTTGAAGTATACTGTATACTTTTTGAAATTCTCATTCAGTAAATTTGTATACTGCCTTAAGAGCATTGTTATTTCCGATGTTATTAACATCGTTTTTTCTTGTTTAACTCTCTAAAGCCAGGATAGAGGATTCATTTTTCATTCAATACTTCTTAATGAAATGATAACTTAGCAACCATAATTGTTTCTAAAACATTACTCATCATAAGTGATAGGGTGTTAGTGTGTCAGCATAAACTCCTCGAGTAATTCACATTGATTCATTAGAAAGGATTATTTTATCCATTGTCCCTAAATATTCTTTCATTCCAGGGTAAACAACGGTAGCTAATAGACATGGCATCTTACTGCTCTGTGATCGAAGACTAGCTTTTAGGACAGGAAGTAAATGGAGGTCTAATCTTTCTAGTGCCTTTTAGAGGTACTTAACATTGGTCTACAAAGACCACTGAATGAAAAGAATTAGTAATGGAAGAGACCTACTAAGCAATTTGTACACTTCTGCCAAAGCAAGATTGCTTGTCTATGATATACTATATTTTTAAGTGTGGTGTCCAGTCCAACCCTAAATTATTCATCTAATCTGTTACTTTTTCCATTATATCCTTAGACATACCAGATCTATTTTATAATGTAGGTCAGATTTTACTTTGCTTTATTTAATTTAATTCCTATAATAACATACTTTACAACAACTTACAGAGTCTTCTCTCCCCTTGTGTGTGTACTTCCCAGATGCTTGCTAAATTAACCAAGCTACACCAGTGTGATAATTTTTCTTGGCCATTCACACTGTGGAATAACTCTGCATTGCATAGAAAATCACAGGCTTTTACAATGTATTATACTCAAAGGTCAAATCTAATTTACTGTCTACCAAATTCATCAAATGTTATTATGTTCTTACGTGTTTCTAATGGTATTATGCTCTTCTATGCAGCATTATTTTCATACATGTTATCAAAGTCATATTTGCAAACCTGTGCAGTTAATACAAGGAAACTGCCCTGCATGTACTGAGCACAGTCCTGCTTCACCTTTTTGAACCATGCATACTAAGAAACAGAATCTTCTTGGCTCCATAAGCAATATATTGATAAATTTTGTTATAATCCTCTTTATAAGCCTCAATATAATGTCTCTGTCTTTAAATATCTGCATTTTATTGTCCTTCTCGTCACTTGTTTCATTGTGTGTTGTATCTGTTAGACTAAGTAATGTTATTTTTGGCGCTTATTTCATTTCTTTAAAATTTCTTTTAGTCTCTGGTTTGGAGGAAGCAGTGAAGAGACACCTCATTTATACTCTAGTTTAGGAGAACCCGTTGCAAATCCTATCTGTGGTATCATTAGAGCAGCCCACACAAATGTTAAATGAAATGTCCAAGGAAATTACATTGGCCAGGATAGCTATTGGAAGTGGGATAAGAGAAGAAGAGCTTTTATTCTTCCTAAATAATTCTGGACTGTGCCGTCGGCCGATATGGCTCGAAGAAGCTTAACCCCTTATCCTGGCAGTGGATCTGAGAAGTCTGTTGAGGAGACAGAGGGAAGGCAAGAGGGATGGGAAGCGGCATGATGGACTTCTTCTAGATGTCATTGTGGCCTAGAAGAGTGGTTAAGTGGGAAAAAGTCCTGTGTAAAATGTCAGTACAAAAAAGGAATCATTCCTAAAAAACAACCAAAAAAAATTATTCTATTGATAAACTATAGCATTCCCAATTGCCAGAATCAATATTGCTTAACAGGTACATCCTAGTGAAAACTAATAGCTACATATTTTTCTCTTCTAGGATAACTCTTGGCAGTGTTTACTAGAGCACAAACTCTTTTCTCAGAGTTCAGAATATCACCATCAATCACGATGTGCAGCATATTGTAGAGTAATATGGAAGATCAAAGCACACAAAAAGTACAGAAATCTTTCTTTAAAAGCTCACTTCACTTATAGGCATTTTTTCAATAGAATATTCAGCCCTCATCCTTTTATACACTAAAAATTATACACACAGTTCTAGATAGCACTTACATATAGCAGTAGGAAACCTGTTTGATAAAATCAATTTACCTTGTTGATTCAGAAGTTTCAGCTATTTTCCTAGTTCTCCATTTAAGAGATATTTCACATCAGCTCTTAACATGCTCTTAACAACTAACATAATAACTACCATTTGTTGAGCTGCAGACTGAATATACACTCCAATCAGTACAATGAACAGTCTTGTACTGCGTCTGTCCTATAACTGTACTTGCCAGCTAGGGTTAATTAATAAGAAGTCACATAAGAGAGTTTAATGTGTAACAGTTAAAACCAACAGATTTACATTGATTTACATAATCTGAAAGTCTGATCCAATGCCTCAATAAGTAACCTGGGGGTGAAGTGGGAGGGGAGAAAAAAGAAGCTGAAAACAGGAAACGGTTATTAGTCCTTCATTACGTGGCACTGATAGCAATTAATGTAGAAAAACAATAGTAGGTTATTTGAGAGTGCTCAGCTGCAGCACTCTGCCAACCATTAAGAAAGATAGGAAAAAACTATCACAAGGACCTTGAGGAAGGTGAGTGAAAGCGTAGAAAGAATGTTTCTTCGGGAATAGCTGAACTGTGGAGAATACTGCTTTCCTACTGCTTTGGCTTTGAAGGTCCATCTTTCTCCAGCCCAGCAGAAGATTTTATGGACTGTAATTGACCATTGTAAGAACCTGTAAGGTGGCCTAAAGTTATGTCTCAAGAGATACTCAGAATGAGAGGACATGGGGTGCTGAGCTAGAAGAGATGGCTCAAGATAAGAGACTGTTCTGAAACACCTTGGCAACGCATACCGAAATCCTGTTATTGCCGGGAAAGAGCAGATGTTGTGGGCCAGCAGACCAGTGAAGACTGGTTCTGAGGCTGGGTCAGACCACGGTAACGTCTTCTTATGGGGGCGTGCAACAGCCTGAGACCACCCAACAACCACCCGAAGACCCCCAGAATGGAACCAAGCATGCGTGAAATTGCACCACCGGGCACAAGCTCTCCACATGAACCATCAGAACACGTGCAGGTGGAACAACAGAAGGATGACGTGCCATTGCCATGGTGCTGGACCAGATAAAGACTGTGAGTGACTTGCTGTTTGTCAACCCGCCACCAACAATCCCTGGATTCCCGGACCATTGAGCTCAGGGAACATCTGGACTTCCTTAGTGGTGACTATTCTTGCAGCCCTATCTCAGACACTTGCTTAATTTCCACCTTTCCTTCTCATTCTGTCCCATTGCCACTCTCTCTAAGTTTGGGGTTTTTTTTTAACTAAATAATAAAACTAGGTTTAGTTACACAGCATTTAACCCCATTTGTGTCTTAATTTCATCTCTTGGGACTGAAAATAAACCTCCCACAACTTTGAATCAGGACAATCATCCCTGTAGCCAGTTCACTGATGATGATCTTTGATTTGTTATTGTTCAGGAGAGAACACATGCAACTTTTGCCATGTCCCTGGTATTATTATATTCCCCAGGTATATACATCCAGCAGCTGCAAATGCTTTATTTTCTTCGTATGATGGCCAGTTGACGGGAAATTGCTTTTTTATGCTTTCTTTTGATTTTTAAATAATCCCTTGATGGTTCTGACCATTTCCATATAGGAGAAAACAGACTAAATGACCACATGATCAAGTAAAGCAACTATAGTTTTTAGCATATGCAGATAACGAATAACTTTGAAAACAGTGCAGTTACAGGAATTTTTAAATTATTAAGCAAACCAGGATAGAATAAAGAAGACAAAAGACAATATAACGACACAAGAACACAACCTTACTTTTAAATATGACTGCCACAAAGAAATCTGAATATAATCTATTTTGAGGAGTCTGAACTTCAGCCACTGTACGTGGTGGTGTAATAGAAAAGGAGAGCGAACAGCAAGGATCTGTCTCTATCATTTGTAAAGTAGTATATTTGTTCCCTTTCTGAACAAAATAGTCATGGTCAGAGAGATCTGTTTTGATTAATTGTTGAACTGTGGTGTCGTTCTACTTTCACAGCTCTGTTAAGAACCCAAACCTTGATGGCAGCAAGATATTCTTCCAGAGTTACTATGCACAGGCTTCTGAAACTGTATCAAGGAATATCTGTGTGTTTGAGAAGAATGGGCAAGAACATATTGCAGCCAGACTTACAGCACCTTACAATATCTGTCTTCTGAGGAAACTGGTAAGTCCAGCAAATATCCACAACACAAGTTGTGTTTAGTTTTGCTTCTTTCAGTGTGGCCCAATACCTTTCCCACAGGAATAAATTAATGGTGAGAAGTATACCACAAAGAGAAGGGTGGCAGAACTTCTCTTCCTAATTCAGTCTTTTGCCTTATGTGATGCGAAGCACTTTGGAAATCTAAACAACAATTATCTCAGCTGGTAACAAATGTCACAAAAATGAGGAAATGCTCTCTGTAACAGACAGGAAATAAAAAACATTAGGCTATGCATGCAGTAGGATTCAGTGACAGGGCAATATGCATTGAAGAATGTGACTGGAGAGCAGAGAGGAATGAAACAGAATGTAAAAACAGCAGCACTGTAAAGAGGAATGAGGCAGAACATAACATTATTAAGCTAATGGTTTGAAGGCATAGAATATTGAATTCACTGTGGATGGAGGCAGTACAATATGCACAGTATGAAATAGGACTATAATAAAGAGAGAGGAAAAATTAGACTGCATTTCCCTGAAGGATTAGATTATTTGTTCAGAATAATGTATTGCAGTTTTTTGGACTACACTCTCAAGCATAGAAATGTCATTTATCTCAAGAGTTATCTGCTACATACATAGTGCATGCAGACATTTATTTATGCACATATGTATATATATATACACTTTTTAGCATTCTTTAATGCCAGCAAGAAGAGACTGTGACTATGTTTCTAGCACATAGATACAATTAAGATTATTTTATCAAAATAACAAATTCTCAAAAAGGGTGAACACAGTTCCCAGAGTGAGACACTTTGCATGTTTGAGTTAATGTTCTTGAGTACTCCCTTGTTAGTGCTAAGCATATAGTTTAAATAAAGAAATCACATTCCAGACTCCAAATACAGTTTGCCAGCTTTGTTTCTCGGAAGTGTGAAAACAGCAAAAGTGAGAGTCATTTATTCACTGTCTGTTCAGCAACTCACCTCTTTATCACACAGAGGTGCAGAAGATGCAAAGTTTAGTAAATTTTCAGACATCAGGCTGGGACAAGTGAAGACAGGGCATTTTTTATTAACTCTATAAACATAGTTTAATTGGGTTTCCATGTACCCCAGACCTTAACAAAATCACTAGCAATGTCATTCATATCATCCCATTACATTTTATTTTTACTGTCAAATCTGTGTAGTTAATATATTAACACAGGGGTTAATTGCAAAGTATCACAGTCAAGTGAATTGTGGTGATTTTTTTTAAAGGATTAAGGAGTGAGAGAGAGAGGAGATCATAAGAGAGGATGTCACTCAGAAAGGAGACTGAATATCAGACAGGTTTTCAAAGCTTTCTCAACATGTTTACTACATTGCACTAGTTCTTAATCTAACTATTAATACCATTCATCTGTGCATGTATACCTAGAGAGGTATTTACAGTGTGTATCTACAGGTATTTGTTGTGGAGTCCTGATTACCAGCTGACACTTATACATATTATCAGAATAAAAAATAATAATTTTGATCTTTTATAAAAGTGGGCATCTTTGTACTTGGGAAAAAAAAAAAAACAAAAACAAAAAACAAAACCCAAAGCCTTTTTGGTTTGCAGTATTCTGCTTTATTATACTATAATCAGGTGAAATAAGGAAGTGTATTTACAAGATTCACAAAACCCTACAGAAGCGTGAAGAATGCCTTCTTGAAAATTTAGCATTACTGTGATATGAAAGAATAACTTGCTGCAGGTAGAGGAAATTTTTCCCCATCCAGAGCAATGATAATAAACCAAATTTTTGTCAGACGAATAGAGTAGTCTGACTTATTTATATCAATTAATGCTCTTCTTCTTGTAGTGTCACACTCTATCTCTCCAGACAGTGCAAAACAGAATGAGATCTTGCACATCCCTGCACTCAGACCTGATCTGCAGTAGCTTGAGTGTTTCCATACGAGACGATGAAATCTGAAAGTGGTTCATTACCTCACAATAATGTGAAGGTTAATGGGTGTCATCACTCTACCTGTGTGATATTCAGGTTTACAGATCAGTTTGAGTGCAAACCAGCCATCATAGTCAATAGGAAGTGCCCTTTCTTGCCCCATTTACCTGTTTACATTGTCCAAGTGATTACCTCTTTCACACTACTGGCACTTTTACACTGCTCCTTGTTCCTATGATTAATGCAACAACTTTTTTTTCTACTGGGAATACAGACTTCTACATCAGTTCTTAGTTGGTCATCTTTG
Source organism: Pterocles gutturalis (assembly GCF_000699245.1). Taxonomy (NCBI): domain Eukaryota; kingdom Metazoa; phylum Chordata; class Aves; order Pterocliformes; family Pteroclidae; genus Pterocles; species Pterocles gutturalis. Next base: position 8,887 of record NW_010099149.1, on the reverse strand, counting down.
CCGTCTGCTTTCAAATGAATGTCAAGGATGAAAAGGCAGTGCTGAGCAGTGCCTCAGTGGGAGTCAGACACAATGTGGGGGGCAAAAAAAAGACAATGGGAGTCACACAGGCAGTTTTTTTCTGCAGCTGGGGAAGCGAGGGACAGCTCTTGGACTTCCACACAAGCAATCTCATCATCTTAGTTGGACTTGCTCATGGAGCATAATCAGGAACTGAAGTCTATCACACAGACAAAAACTGTAACGTATTGTGTAACTGAGTCCTTAGTGACACTACAGGGCAGCATAGATCTATTGACTTGCAGGTGGACTGCATAGTACACTCCCTTGGCCATATCCAAGGCATACAAAACCACATTTGCCCAGGTACTCCAGCATAGCTTCCAACAGAAAACGTTGTGCTGCTTGAGTTATTGTTCAACTCCGCCTTCTTCCAATAGCTAAAAGGGAAGGGTAAATCATGTTCAGCCTCTGTACCTGCCAGACAGTACTACTGCTCTGGGAAGCAGCCTGTCCCATCTCCTAATAATGAGCAGAGAGCCCAGAGCTCCCAACCAAGAAGCAGCAGTACCAGTACCATTCCCCAGTGTTCCTCTCTGTGTGATAGACCGTGCGGTACTTAATGAGTCTTGTGGCTGCATGCCAGCATCCAACCACAGCAAGTTTATATTCTGTCAGAATACAGCTCCGACCAGAAAAAACAACTATGTGTTCTGCGAAATGCCAGAATGCGGGTGATGGTATTGTCATTTTCCAATATGCTGAAAAGAATTAAATTTTCAAGAAAATGAGGAGGTTGCCCTCTTGGTGAAGTCCTTTCTGCAGTCTGTCTAGCAAGGAGTTCTGCCAATGGTCCTTGATCCTGACAACCGATGAGGCAGCCACCGCAGCATGCAGAGCTTTCTGCCCCTGGCAGCAGAGAAGTCTGAGAGCATCCTGGGCTGCATTACAAGCCAGTAGACTGGGGGAAGCAATTGTAATATTTAGTCGGGGCTTGTTAGGCCATATCTAGCATACTACATGTAGTTTTAGGCTTTCCAATGCAGAAGAGGCATTGATAAACTGGGTCAGTTCAGGCTATCCAACCGCAGCCTTCTAATGCCTGTGAAGAAAGTATCAAGAAGACAGAGGGAGCTCTTCACCGCAGTGTGTGGTAGGAAGACAAGGGACAACAAATTGAAACAAGAGATGTTTAGAATCAAGAGAGGGGAGGAGAGAAGAAAAAAAATAAGAAAAAAAATAACCAAACCAGTCATGCAAAGGAACAGATTCACCAAGTTTGGAAATCTCCATCCTTGGAGGTTTTCAAGACACATCAGGACAAAGCCCTGAGCAACCTGTTCTCACTTCACAGCTCACCATGTTGTGAGCAAGCATTTGGATCGGAGACCTCCTGAGGTCCCTCCCAATCTGAATTGTCCTTTGATTCCTATGATTTTGATTCTGACCCCATAATTTTATTATGCCAAATATAAGATTAGTAAAAGGGACTGTACTTTTCAGACTCGAGGTTTGAATAAATTAAAAATAGATCCTAAGAGTTTAAAAAAACAGAAGAGAAAGTCCAGAGGGAGGTCTAATGGGGAGAGATCAAAGTTCATACATGAAGATCTGAGATCAGATGAGACATGAAGACTTGATTCACTGCTGAGATGCATGACTCTTACAAGTCATTTATAGACAGACTCAACTATGTGTCTTGTGGAAGTTCACTCCTCCACTCTGCATTTATTTGTGATAATTTGGGGCTGATGTATGTAACCTTTTAAGGTGCAAGCCAATGACTCCTCCTCCTTTCTTTTCAGTGAAAAATTGCATTTCTGAAAAAAGGCATAGAAGCAAAAAGACAAAATTGTATTAAAGAAGCATGTTGATCTTTCCATGTACCTATTATTAAATATTAGCTTTTCATTGCTTAGAGGCTTTACCCTAAAGTCTAGTAAATATAATCAAGCTCTAATTAAATGTTAATGTACAGTAAGTGTGTTAAAAATTCATAAGGAGTGAACAGATGCTATGTTTTAGTTAGCATGGTCTAATTGACAGGATCAGATGCCAGCTGTGGAAATCTTCTCACCTGATATACTGGCAGAACAGCTCCTGTTGTCTGTACATTTAGAACCACTCATATGGGTGGCAGCACACTAGTTTAGGACACAGAGGCAATGGTAGAACCACCCCCAACCCACGGGCTATGTCCAGCCCACACTCTAGTAGCTGGACCATGTTATTAGCAGCTGATGAAACAGTGCAAAAAGCAGGTGATGATCTGTACCTACTCATACACAAGAGTCATATCTCACTTTTACATTTTAGCAATCATTTTAAAGTTCAAATTTTGAAAATAGAAAAACCTGCAGTGTTGCTTTACTTGACATAGTGATCATCATTTCCAAAAACAATTTTATTAAAAAAGTGATTTCTCAATAAAAATGTAATTTTGAAACTGTTAATAAAAAATTGCATTAGAGAAAAGGTCAGGTTTTGTCTTTAACAAGAAGTACTAATGAAATGGCAAGAAGAGTACAAAATAAAATTTTCACAAAAGCGCTTGTTGTATTTGTCAGTTCTAAATGCATACCAAATAAAATGAAGTTATTTCTTACAAATGAAAACTTATTAAATTATTATGTCCTCTACCATTGCTCATTTACCTGTTATCTCAGTCTCATTTCAGTCTATAACTTAGGTTAAATAGCTAACTGAATAGCTTACTAGCCTATGCAACCATGGAGTCATAAAATCTATTCTATGACATCTTTATCTTCTTCTAATTGTAACATCTCAACTTTGTGTCTTCAGCTAAATTAGATTCTCACTGGGGCACAGATTGTTCCTTTTCTTGAGCTTCACAGGGAAGTAATGCAGAATGCTGGAAGATGTAGTGTTGCCCGGGATCAAACGGTATCTGTTCTGTACTTTAGAGGACATACACATTCCTTCCCTTTCTATTAAGCATATCACCCCCCCCCCACACACACACACACACAAACCAGCACACATCTAGTCTTCCTTACATTTGTGTACTCTCCAGAAAGCACACAATCTTGGTGCTCAGCCAAGGATGGAGCCTAGAACTCTGCCTGACCCTTTTGTGCATGCTATAAAGATGAAGGAAATTTCCTTATTCCTTGCCATGAAAAGTCTGGCCAAGTACAAGACAAAGCACAGTTTTGCTGGAGCCATCACAGACTGAATAATTAATTATCTTGGTGGGAATAACCCTGACAGCCATCTTGCTTGACTCATGACCTTGTGCTGCATCTGCACAAATGACAGTGTTACAGCCAAGTCTCTCTTTAAAGTTTTATGGTTCTGCAACAGTGCTGAGCCAGGACGAGGTCACTACAGCAAGTGTGTGCTGTGTGTACATTTTTTCTATGGTTTAAATTTGGTTCTACAGTGTAAAGAAAGGCAAAACCCATCAGAAATTATGAAATAATCATGTCTGCCACTATGGCTTTTGCCATTACTGATGCTGCATGGAATTGCTGGGAATGTTTTCACAATCATTGTACCTGCCTAAAAAAATGCTGAAAGTCATTATTTCTCTCCACAAAATGAGTCAAGCAAGGGTTTCTCTCCATAGACATTTTAAAAGAGTCTTGTGTCTGAGGGAATCTTAGTATACTGAACCTTGATTAAGCATTAAGAAGCTTTTTCTGGGAGACCACTCATTATTTCTCCGAACAGCTCTTCTTTCCTTCATGTACATATTCCTGAATTTTATCTGACACAATGTGAACGTCTGTCTGAGACAGACTGCTTTCACTTTTCTCTTTTTTTTTTCCTTTATTTGCTTTGTTATGTGTAGGAATTGATTTTCCAGATATTGTCAAATATTGTCAAATAATACTCAGTGGCAAGAGGAAGAGGTTCTGGAAAAGTTTTTTTTTGCTGATTCTATTAGTACATTAGACTCAGTTTTCCTCAGTCCTTGCATTTAAGATTCCCTGCACCAGTCAGCATTACACGAGTGGGCTTGTGGTACAGTAATGCATGTATGTTCAGCATCTGGTGATGAGTTTCCCTGGGTGGCTGGTTTACTTGCTAGGGAAGGACCAGGGAATGGGACTGTATCTTCTGGGCCACCTCCAAGTGTACTGTGCTGTTCTGTAAATGCATGAGCTACAGCTAGAAAAGCTAGAGGCAGAAGTAAAACAGGTGTATTGCAGAGACACAGAGCGACAGAGTGAGACTTTGTAAGACACCTGTCTTACATCCACTTCAAAATTTGTATGCAGGGTAAAACTGAAGCTCTAAGAGGTGAAAAAAAATAGGAGTCATTAAGTACATGAAAAGTTTTCATTAAATTGTGGGTCTTACAGAAATTGTTATTGCCTTGTGGTGAAATACCTCTGGAGGGATTTTCTGAAGATCTGCATTTGTGAGAAAATGCTTGGTGTTTCTAGCATATGTGTATACAATGGAATATACTTTGATTCTATAACTCCTTGGAAACACCACCACCTCTCAAAAAACCAACCAACCAAAAAAAAACCCCCAAAACCCCAAACCCCCATGTCTTTCCACTAGAGTCAGGCAATGTCTCCTCCTCTTTTGCATAATAGAGTACTTGGCTTGCGGATAAATCTGTAAGAAGTCCCTTCTTCCACGCTCTTTAAATGTGAACACTACAGGATAGCTAATGTTCTTACTGTTTCTCTGTTTCTTTTTCTTCTATAAGGAGAGCCTTCTGATGCACAGATCCTAGATGTAAGAAAAGTTAGTTTTAGAATCAAATCCTGATGGAAAGAGGAGGCTGACTCATCCAACATCCACATTTTCCTGGGAACAGAAACTTTCTTGTGTTTCTAGGCCTGATTTTTGTTGGAAGCATCATTATTGCCAAAAGACAGAGAAAGATCTGACAAAGGCAGCTATACTGCAGTCATGCTGCTTTAGCTATTATCTAGCTGGACCCATTTGTAAAAGTTTTTAGAGTTTAAGACTGGTTTCTAAACACAATGGCACCCAAGGATTACATGAGGTCCTGAATTAACCTTGAAACCCACAGTTACTTTTTACACCAGTGCCTCCCAGTTAAAATTCCAGTCTAGAGATGATTTGCTGATATTTATATACTAGCATCACACCTTTCACATAAAAGATAACACCAATCTTGTATATATTAAAGTTATATCCGATTTTCAGTTTTATTTAATCTTAATTGTTAATTAAATCACAATGTGATCTTGGATTTTAAGTCACAGTAACAACTTTTGGGCAAAAGCTAGTGCTGAAGTGGAACCTGTTAACTTGAATTTTTTTTCCTTGACATCTGCCTTAAGGGATTATGTAATTAAATCTAAAAAAAAAAAAACAAAACAAAAAACAAAACAAACAAACAAAAAAAAACTAAAAGCAAATGTATGAATGAATGAAGAAAGTAACTTTATAAATTAGTTTTTTTGTATTCTGAGATACAGTATTCTGATAGCAAAGCTGATACAATTTTTGAGAACATAACAGTTATGTTTCTTAAAGACAGGGAAAACAGAGCTAATTTCTTTTCTGTGGTCAGTTCCAGTTCAAAACCACTGAAAACAGATGAAATTGCAGTGCTGTCTAAATCAGTGACAAAACTTCTTCAGTGGAGCTGTGATTTAGTTAGGTTATCTTTTTTAATGCACCTTGGATGAACAGAGGTACAGTTGTACTTTGAAATTGTCAGAATGTATTAGTTTCTCTGGAAGTACATTTTTATAGTCATGCATTAAATCTTATGTGCATGGTTTCTGTACAATTGAGATCTTACAACAAACTTCACAATTTTAACTTCTTGTGGATTTCAGTGCTCATGTACATGGTTACATGCTTTAGGTAGGTCTGGTACAGCTAACACTTATGAACAGTGGTTTCAGCTACATAGTGGTATATTAAAAGGCAGGAGTGCTTTATTTCTTGCTATGTATAGAGCTGAATGACATTTTGTTGAAGCCACCGCAACAAGAAGTTAAACACAGATTAAAGAGCATTTACCATCTTCAATGTTATTCCGGGAAGTGAGTGAGTTTACTCAGAATTTTATTTTTTGCTATGCTATCAGTTGAAACCAAGAAGCATAATCTCCTTGTCTCTTATTGTTCCCTCTTCAGCCCTCCCCATCAGACACACCTTTTTGCAGGATCAATGTAAAAAGAGCAGTTACCTTTCCTCATACAAATGTCTGCTAAAATAATTGGAACCATTACGAACTGGGCTTTCTCTTGTGTTTGACTTCAAGCACCAGGAAATGGGACTTGGGTGTGGAAACAGGAGAAAGAGGGAAAGAAAATCCCGCAGGCAGGGATTTCCCAAAGAAAGAAGATAGAAAAGTCAGATAGAGCTGAAATAGTTTGACATTGACAAAAAGTTTGGAAAGCAAGTTTCCACACAGAACATAGATTCCTGGAGTGCTTGAGTTTGACTATGTGCAGGGAATCATGGGACTATGTTGCACATTCCTTGCAAATGTACAGGTCATGCTGCAGAAATATCTGAGTCGGGCCTCCATTTTCTATCCCATAGGAAGATCATCAGCAAAGTCCCACATACTGATTACTTTGTTTGTAAGTGCTTATATTTTTATCAATTTACTAGCAAAAAGGAATGCAAAAGCCCTGGCATTTTCAAAGACTGGAGCACAAATTGTTTTTCTTTGTGATGATGCATTAATCCAAAGCACTGCTGTTTTGATAATGATAAAAAAAATGGACAAACAAAAAGCACACAGTAGAGAACTTGGATTTATGTAAAGCCTTCTGTACAAATAATGATCTCGGAGCACTTTATTCAAGACTCAGAGAAAAAACATTGCCTTGCTCAGCTTGAGGGGAAAAGGTACAGTGCTGACATAGATTTACAATATGAAAATAATTTGCTACACTTCATTATTTTCAAAGGCGAAGAGAACAAGCATGATATGATGATGATTAGCAGCAAGCAATCACAGACAGGCTCCAAGGAATTGGTAGCTGCCTAAGCTCTTGTACAAAACAAATTTTTGGCTGTGATTATTTTCATCTATTGTACATTGGATACTCTTTTTTCCATTTTTTTTCCCTCTTACTAACTCTCCAGATGAAATTTAATTACAAAGCAGACAGATTTGTACCTAAATTAGAACTCAATAGACTGCAGCAGCATTAAAGAGATTAACATGCTCTGTGAGTTAAAAGTTTAAATTTTTGAATGATGGTTTTCATTAAGTTATGCATGGAAATTATCAGTCTAATGAAAACACATAAACAAGGCTGGATGTACAAGACATTGATTTATCTTAACTCTGTCAAGGCTGTGCTCCCTTCATCAAAGGCGGTAGATGCTGAGATGGAATCTAAAAAAATCCATTTGTATGTGCTTTTTTCAACTTTTCCACAAATGTGACAATGACGAACTGCATCAAGATCAAAGGCCCAGTTCTGCTAGCGGCTGTGCATGAGAACTTCAGAGCTTAAGAGCAGTAGTGAACTGATCTAACAATTCCTTCCAGGTTGGTTTTAGTTCTCCCTATCTGGTTTAAGAAGCAGGAAGGAAGAAAATGCAGCTGTCTCAACACCCAATGACTGAACCCAATGACTTTAGAGCAATAATGGAAATGACTGACTCACATGAGCTCACCTTTGTAAATATGAAACTTAGAAAAAACATTTTAAAGACCTTAGCATCATTCACAGGAAATAATGAATATTGGGGAAGATCAAATGTATTTTTCTACCAGTATGGAAAACACAAATACCTATTGAGTTGATGTCTGGTTTAAGTTAGAATCAATCATTATGGTCAAGCAAGAGGTGCATTCAGTAACTGGTTCATACCTTTGTTTGCATCAGTACCCTCCAGAATGGCTGCTGTAGATTGAATCGAAATTAGTCATAGAAAGGGGAAGAAGTAATAAATGTTTTGTCTCTCTATAGCTTCTCTAGACAGAATCCATTGATCCGTATTTTCTTTTTTTCCTCTTTTTCTTTTTTTTCTTCCTTGTCTGGCTGCCTAAATTTTGGAGGTGACTCTGGAGATCTAAGAAATCTCTAAAAAAGAATTTCAAGCCAGTACTATGTCTCAGTATAAGAAGATAGGCTGATATGTGGGGAAATATATTTTACTGGATATCAAGGCTATGCATTCTCAGATGGCTAGTCTTCTTCCCTAGAAATATCTTTTGTTAGCAAACTACCTCTTTCTGGATTAGGGGTACTTTAGCTGCAGGCATAATTGATATCTAAACAATAAACCACCACAGTAAGCAAAGCTCTTTTATGGAAGTGTTCTCAAAGTCTTGATCTAACAGTGCTATTGGACATCCCCATCTACGTTTTACAGTTGATTTTTTTTAGTATTCACTGGGGTTCATCCAGGAACAATCATAACGTATTTTCAGGCCTGTTTTTCTTTCTAGTTATGAAATACACATTCTCCTAAAAAAACATTTTTCTATAATTTTATTTGTTTTTTCATGTTCATCATGAATGTTCTGATTGCTTAGGTACAGGTTGCTTTAGAAGAGACAGCTTGTAGGTTACCTAGGCAAACCTAGAAAATTCCTGGTTTAAGATATCATTATTTGTGGAAAGATTTGTATACTTCTTAGAAATTTTCATATGAAATTTCTGGGACTGTGAAAAGGAGAGGACTGTTTTTCATAATGAATCACTGCAGAACATTTCTTGCGCCTCCTCATCCCTCTCTCTCTCTAATTGTCCTTCTGGTGCTTAGATTCTCCAATTCCAAACTCTGAGTCACTTTTAGTCTCTTCATCTACTTAACTGACACATCAAGTATCAGAACTTAGGTAACTCAGAGTATGAGTCAAATTCTCTCTATTTGTTTCTGAAGGTATGTTTGTGTAATCTCAAGTAAGTGAGTTATTGTATTGTGTCTGTCTGAGATGGAGTCAGTATCCCCA
>NW_010099148.1:0-261 GCF_000699245.1 Pterocles gutturalis | reverse complement strand
GCCGTGGCGGGAGGATGCGCTGGTGCCGGGCCGGGAGATGGGTCCTGGTTCTGGTTCAGCATCCAGATCCGGAACGTGCTGCCCCAGGATCTCTGGCACCGACAGCCGGCGCTTGCCCACCTCGGGGGGGCTGTCGGGGCAGAGGGTTTGGCAAGCGGTGGCCACGAAAGGGCTGGCGAGGGAGGTGGTCATCCTCACCATGTGGTCCATCACGCCGTCCTCCTCGGGGTCGTGGGAGAAGTTGAAAGTGAAGATGGACTG
>NW_010099147.1:13387-15687 GCF_000699245.1 Pterocles gutturalis | reverse complement strand
ATTTATATATAATATTCTATACTATAACAATTAATGAAGTAATTAATTAAAAGAGTACAAGAAGTGTTATGTTTAATTTTCTTCAGATTTTGGAGCTTAGTAGAAAAACTCTCTATTTTCTGCTTTCCAAGAGAGGCAGATATATAAGTGCCAATATAAGGCACTGAAGTTGCCCTTTTCCTCAAATATAAATGTACTGAGCTTATATGATATAACCATATCAGTCTTGATCTCTCCCATAGACTGGAGGTGGACAACACTTGTTTCATTTTCACTCTATACACATATACAGTATTATAATAAAATGACCTGTCTTTAGCAAGAAACTACTAATTACAGTGAAATATTAGGAAATATCAGGAAATTAGCATTTATACAATAGGGCAGAAAAGAAAATGGCAATAAAAGGGAAGACTAAATATTTATGTAACCAAATACAAATACTTTTGATATCAAGATGTGGGATTCATCTACATAGCTTCTAGGGAAACTTTTTAATTTAGTTATCTCTACTCGTAGCCTTGAAACTCAAAATATTCAACATCATGTAGCTGATAAAAACAAAGACAAATATGATGGCAAAGTAGACAATTATTTTAGTTTGGAATGCTGAGCAAGTAATACTGGAGAACAATGCACAAGTCTGATAATATAGCTACTTAAACTGAGAGATAACCATAGAAGAGATTCCCACATTGTAGTGTACATATTATACACAAAGAAGACTGTTCTTCAAAATATTATCAGGCTGTCTTCATAGCAACAGGACTAGGGAAAATGAATAATAATTTTATTAAAAGTGAAAAAAACATTCCTTGATGCTATATTTTTAAAATGGAAGATTAGAAAAATACCCTTCTGGTGAAAGTAAAATGTAAGATTCTTCAAAAAAATACACAAAAAACCACCACCAGCACCACCACAAAATAAATCTGTCAGGTTGTCCATTGGGATATAAGTAGACACTGGCTATAACTGCATGAAGTATGGAAGAGAGGAATGTTATCTAGCTCCCAAATCTCAGTGAACCCGTTAACTATGTCACAACAACTTAGTAGGAAATATCTAAATTGCATTCATAACCTAGTGTAATGGGTTCCTTTTGGAAGAAAATCTCTATATAAGGGCTAGAAAGAGCTGCAGAGTATTCTGATATCCCAGTCCAGATGACTGAAAGATATGCCATGATAATCAGCCACCACAGTTGTACAGGTCTTTGTTTTAAACAAATTTGACCATATTTCACAACTATTTTTCCAAAATTTCCATGTCCTTATGCTGCTATACTTTAGCAACACTTGAATTATTAGTTATGTGAATGTAATTACAGTAATTCATGAGACCAAGTCTTCTGAGGAGGGGTTTAGAGAACTGTCGTTGCTTAGCCTGGAGAAAAGTAGGCTGAGGGGAGACCTTATGACTCACTACAGCTACATGAAAGGAGGCTGTAGCAAGGTGACTGTCGGTCTCTTTTCCCAAGCAGCAAGCAATAGGATGAGAAGGTATTTGTCTGTGACAAAATGAATCTAAGTTTTACATTGTTTTAGACACGATAAAAATACAGAATGAATTATGAGAAAAAATAAAATTAAAATTTGTGGTTTTATTTTTCATTTGCCACTCTTGAGGGGTTCTGAGAGAAAAAGATAAAAATTGTAAAACCACTTTAAAATTTCCAACATAACAAAAAACCAAATATTTTTTGAACATTAAACTACTGTCTGACTGGAAGTTACAAACTCAAAAAAAAAAAAAAAAAAAAAAAAGAATGTTTCAAGATAGCTGAAATATACACTACAACAAGTTTTTAATAACAGCTATGATCTGGATTACTTCAGAAAAATCCTGTCTGATACAATTTTCCAGAAATTAAGTTCAGGCTTCGATTATTATAACGGTTTACACACAGTATACAATGGAATATGTTGCTCAAGTGGGGGATAAACCCCACAGGTTTACTATAAAAAATATAAGCAAAAATTTTGCAGCTAAAAAAAAATTATTGAAGGTCAAAGAGTAGTGTTTAAGTCTGCAAGTCAATAAACCTCGTTTATGTTAAGCAGGCAAAAGTTATTTAGGCTTTTTCTGCATGTTGAGTATATACTACAGCTTTTGAAATGCTTGTGCTGATTTTGTTAGCTGACAAATAACATTTTAAAATACACTTCTGAAGATAATATTCTGCACTTCATTTTCTAAGGAAAGTGAGGTTGCAAACGCAAATTCAGAACAGCAACATTCATATACCCGCATTTATCACTCAGCAGTTAGATTCAATTCAAATATGCGTCTTTGCTACT
>NW_010099147.1:0-13373 GCF_000699245.1 Pterocles gutturalis | reverse complement strand
AGTAGTAGGAAAAAGCATTTACAAATTACTTCCCTCTCACCCCCGCTTTTGCATATTGGAGCTACATAGTGTTTTTCCTAGCAGATTTTCTTGTTTTCTTCATCTAAAGGAAAAACTGTTGCCCAGATCCCCTGCAAGTACAAACAAGTGTAGTTAATGTTGAACTCAGTGGAGTGCTGTGGAAAAAAACAACACAAAAAAGCCAACAAATAACCCAAAACAAAACAACAACCTGAATGTGCAAATCTCTTGAAGTTGGTCATAAATTAACAGATTCATTATTCTTATCTTTACCACATTAGCACCTAGTGATGTGAACTAAGACTAGTGCTGTGCAAGCACAGTTAGCTGCAGGCAGGCACATCCAGTAAAAACATCAGTCGTGATAACAGCTCCCCAGTGAGAAGGGATTTCTGTTGCTTATAAAACTGATCATAAAGTAGAGAAATTAAATTACAGAAACAGGGATTGTAACTGAAAGGAACACAAGTGTACATATGAAATTCAGAGTGAAGCACAAATGACAGAATTTGAAAGTCATTGATATTCAGGGAAAAGTATGCCATTTTCAGTCAGCTCAATAAAGAGAGCAGGATGCTGTTCTACTGATGCTAGAGAAACTACAGAAAGAACAATCAATATGTACTTCTTCACCCTATCTGCAAACGGGTATCTCTAGGGACAATGCAGTATCAGCTTTTTTATTATTGATAAACTGATACACATATTGCTAGGGTCATTACTTAAAGCAGTGAGTCTGGAATCATAGAATTATCATACAATCATTTAGGTTGGAAAAGACCTCTAAGACCATTGAGTCCAAACAGTTAACCTAACGCTACCAAGTCCACCACTAAAACATGTCCCTAAGTACCACGTCTACATGTCTTTTAAACACCTTCAGCGATGGTGACTCAACCACTTCCCTGGACAGACTGTTCCAATGCTTGACAACCCTTTTGGTGGGCAATTTTTTCCTAAACTCCAATTGAAACCTCCCCTGGTGCAACTTGAGCCCATTTCCTCTCATCCTGTCACTTGTTACTTGGGAAAAGAGACACTCATCTCGCTACAACCTCCTTTCAGGTAGTTGTAAAGAGTGAGAAAGTGTCCCCTCAGCCTCCTTTTCTCCAGATTAAACAAACCCAGGTCCCTCAGCTGCTCCTCATAGACCTTTCACCAGCTTCGATGCCCTTCTGTGGACATCTTTCAGCACCTCCCTGTCTTTTTTTGTAGTGAGAGGCCCAAAACTGAACACAGTGTTTGAGGTACAGATTCATCAGTGCTGAGTACAGGGGGAAAATCACTAGTCCTGTTGGACACACTATTTCCGATACAAGTCGGCCTTCTTGGCCGCCTGGGCACACTGGTGGCTCTTATCCATCTGGCTGTCGACCAACACCTCCTCGTCCTTTTCATCCAGGCAGCTTTCCAGCCACTCTCCCCCGAGCCTGTAGCCTTGCATGGGTTTGTTGTGACCTGAGTTACCATACGCACTGTTCTCTCCTCCTGTCTAGTTAGCACCGCTTTTGCCTTGTTCCAGTAGAATATATGTATATATATACTACACATGTATACATCCACGTGTATACATACCGGTTATGCAATTAGAGATCATTGTGATGCAATAGTTTAACAGACTAACAAACCAATTTTAAACCTTAAAATGAGATTAGATGGGCATTGGACAGCAGCATACTATGTGTTAAAGGCCATTTATTACACATTAGGACTACTTATGTCTACGTGTACAAAATTGTTTATCCTTAACCCTCATACCCTACACTAGCTGTGAGCAATCAATGCCATGGAACTGGTGCATGCAGTTAGCCTTGATGGCTAGACTCCGTAGTCACAGAGGGAAAGGTGATCAGGCCAGAGAGATATTTCATGAGAGAAATGAGAACTGAAGTGAGCTTGTTGTCTTTCTTCTCTGCAGCTTCTCACTCTTCTACGTTATTTTATGTTACTTGCCCCCTTCTGAAAGGGAGATGACATTTGGTCCCAAGATGTAGATTATTTTTTTTTGTAGTCATCCCTCTGTTCTAGGTAGAACACCCTTCCTAATTGCCGTCCATCATGTTTATCTTGGCTTTTGTTCTTTATTCTTTGTCTTACAAATTCTGTTACTTGGGTTGTTATTTACATATCTTCCCATCGCTCCTAGCTGCAACAACACGATTCTTTGTTTGCTACTTTAGTGATCACATTGCTAACATTTGTATGTGAAATGCCTATAAATTGTGTCTAGCTGTGCTATCATAATGTTACAAAATGCTTATATGTTGCTGTTGATGATGCTATTTTAATATTCTCATATTCAGGTTTAAGACAAATTAATATTAATTATATCCTCATTAGTGCAACTATAATTTTTAGGTCTCACGGGGCTTCACTTTGGCTGAGGTCTTGCCTTTCTTGTAAAAATACCCTGAAGAAATGAGTTTGATAAGGTTTTTACTATAATGCTTTAAGCTTTTATCAGAAAATGTTTCTTAGTTGTCTTTGTACATGTATATGTATATATATATGATCTGTAAGTCAACTGGTTAGTCACAGAACTTGATTAATTTTTGGTTCTCTTCAGTCAAGTAGGCTAAAAGATTACATGGTGTCCTGTACTTGGTCATACTTCTTCACCTTATTTTGACATGTATTCTTTTTAGTGGTTTTGCTGTTTTACTATTGACATCTTTGGCATGTATTATGTTTGTTCTGAAAATTGACGAAGACAGTTTTAAAGGAATTTAATTAAATTGCTACCATACTCACTGTTGACAGAAAAGTTTGACCCTGTTGTTAGTCTTAAAAGTAGGAAGGATTATGGAGTTTACATGTGAAGATTTTTTGTTGCATTGCATTTTTGGTATTATGTCCAACTTCATGGAAATTTGTATTACTAACCCTTATAACAGGAGCTTACACAGCTTTTTCCTGTCTAGATGCTTATGTATAAGCATATGGATATTTTAGTCACAAGAATCATGAAGACAGGTCTTACATAGACAAATAGACTTGTGACCTGTCCAGCCACAGGTAACAAGTGACTTCTGAATTGAGGGTTAGGCACTCCAAAACTTAGCCATAAAGGGAAAAGTATAAAACTTCACCTAACCAGCAGTTAGCAGTTTTTTACATGAAAAATCCTACTAGCTCTCAATTTGTTTTCATTCTGGTGAAGAAAATAAGAGAAGGAGGAGAAAAAGAGAAAGAGATACATCTAATCAAAGAGAAGTATTTGCAGATGATGCAAAGCTGGGAGAAGTGGTTGATACACCAGATGGCTGTGGTGTAATTCAGAGGGACCTTGACAGTCTGGAGCAATGTACTGACAGAAATCTTGTGAAGTTCATAAAAGGGAAATTACAAGCCCTGCATGTGGGGAGAAATAACTCCATGCACCTGCACAGACTGGGGACTAACCTGATGGAAAGCAGCCTGGCAGAAAATGTAGTGAGAGCTGACCATGAACCAGTAATGCACCCCTGCACCAAAGAAGACCAGTAGTCTCCTGGACTGCATTATGAAGAGCATCACCAGCTGATCAGGGGAGATGATCCTTCCCCTCTACTTAAGACTGATGAGGTCACAATTAGAGTGCTGGGTCCAGCTTCGGGCTTGCCAGTATGATGGAGATATGGACATAGAGTTGATCCAAAGGAGGGCCATGAAGATGATCAAAGGGCTAGAGAATTTACCCTGTGAGGAAAGCCTGAAGGAGTCAGGTCTTGTCTCCCTGGAAAATAGAAGGCTCAGGGGGGACCTCATCACAGTATTCCTGTACTTAAAGGGAGCTACAAAGAGGATCGAGGCTCCCTCTTCATAAGGAGACACGTTGAGCTCCCCAAAGGCAGATACTAGAGAAATGTTTAGGATGAGCATGCAACTTCAATCTTTCCCTCTCATTCCTTTCTCCACTCCTCCACAAGGAGCCCCGTGAAGAAAACAAAGGACAACAGGTTCAAGTTGTACCAAGAGACGTTTCATCTCAAAACAGGAAATTATTTTTTTTGCAGTGAAAACTTTCAATCACTGGAAAAACCTCCCCAGGGACATGGTAGAATACCCATCTCTGTTTTTTTCAAGCTGTGATTGGATAGGGAGCTAGATCATTTAATCTAGGTTCTGTCTGCCATGGAAAGTTGCACCAGATGATCTTTTGAGGTCTCTTCCAACCTGGGCTATTCAATGATTCTATGATACTAGAGCAAGTCTGGCAAAGGGCCACAAAGATGACTAGAGAATCACAGAATTGTTGAGGTCAGAAGGAACCTCTAGAGATCATCTAATCCAATCCCAGGATTGCCCAGGACGGTGTCCAGTCAGGTTTTGAATATCTCTGTAGACAGAGACTCACAGTCTCCCTGGGCAACCTGTTCTACTGTTTGACCACCCTTGCAGTAAAGATGTGTTTTCTCTGATTAAGGGATTGGAGATGAGCAGGGGACTGAAACATTTGTCATATGAGAAGAGGCTGAAAGAGCTGGGACTGTTCAGCCTGAAGAAGAGAAAGCTAAGGGTGAATTTTATCAGTGTGTATAAGTACCCAATGGGAGGAATACTAAAGAAGATAGAGCTAGACTCAGCTCAATGTTGCTCAGAGAGAGTACACAAAGCAATGGGCACAAACTGCAATATAGTGTAGTGAAATCTACTCATCCACTCATTTCACTTGCCAGTTTGGTTGAGTTGTCTGCCCTCTTGTCAAATGTTTTACTCACAGTTTGAATGTTTCTGACAGTTTTCTGTACATTTTGTATTGCTCATTAATATCCTTCATTTACAAGTTTTTTTTTTCCTTCTGCCAAGAATCTGATTACAGTTTGTGTTTGTAATTGGGATGGATAGCTCATTATACTTGCTAAGTGGAGCAGTGCCCGTAACCTGCAGTTTCTAATTCTATGTATTCAGAGATGAAGGGCAAGATTTTTAATACACAGACAGGACACTTCTTATCAGGGGTTACTAAAAAGAAGTTACCTAGTAATTCTTCAGCAAGCACTTTAATTTTTAAGATAATAGGTCAACCTGAGCAACCACTACCTTGCTTTGAGAAAGAGAAAATTTAATCTCATGAAAATTCAACTAGGAAATATTTTCCTATCTTTATGAAACATATGACATATAAATATGCAAGCATTTAAATAGTTATTTTTCTTTCTTGTAATTCCTTGTCATATAAAGGATTTAGTTGTAGAGCTAAAAAACCATTTTTGCTTAATACTAACATGCCAAAAACCTACATCTCTGAGGCATCAAGATTTTCATAAATTTCACAGTAACCTGTTGAAAAGTTTTAGTCAAACACAGGGGAAATGTATGTTGGAAATTGTTTCCCTTTTCGTTATGAAGCATTTTTATTTTAAGATTACTACAACTGACAAGAAAGACAAAATTAAACTGTCAAAAAAATCTGAAAGAAGGGAGCCTATAAACAGGAGGGGGAACACCTGTTTATGAGGGTGCATAGTGATAGGACAAGGGGGAATGGTTTTAAACTAAGACAGGGGAGGTTTAGGTTAGAGATTAGGAGAAAGTTTTTCACACAAAGGGTGGTGGCACACTGGAACAGGTTGCCCAGGGAGGTCGTGGATGCTCCATCCCTGGAGGCATTCAAGGCCAGGCTGGATGTGGCTCTGAGCAGCCTGGTTTAGTGGTTGGCAGCCCTGCATATGGTGGGGGGGGTGAAACTAGGCGATCACTGTGGTCCTTTTCAACCCAGGCCATTCTATGATTCTATGATTCTACAATGAGTCTATGAAAGACAAAAAATATTTATTGATAATATCACAGAACAGTATTGATCAAATCAAAAGTGAGTTTCAATGTTGTTGGTTTTCTATTTTTGTTTGAAAATTTTCTTATAGTCTGTAAGAACTCAGTTTCACATCCAGCAGAATATATTGCAGCCTTCTCTGGAGATCTAGAGAGAGTACCAAGTTATTCTTTTGCAAATGCAGATTTATTTATTTATTTGCTTATGTTTTAATTCTGGTGGGATTTTTTTCCTTTCTTCTATTGTCTTGCAGCTTGGGATATCACCAGAGGTGTCAATCTTTATTAATATATCACTGTGTAGAAGGGAAAGAAGGAAAAAAGGACTTCAGGCATGCTTGTTCTTGTAACTCTCACAAATAATTGGATGGAAAAGCGACTATTCAGTAAAGTTAGTCTTTGTAAACAAAGGATGACATAGACAAACCAAACATGTTAGTGTGTTTTCATATAGTAAAAACTATCATTTCCCATTATGTTTTTTAGTAGGTGAAAGAGGCTTTAGATTGCACCTAGTTGCCTAACATTCTGCCAGAAATAGCATCTGTACTATTCAGGGCTCAGGTAGCATCCAGTTGAAAAAAGCAATCAGCTCCATGTAGCTAAACTTCAAATTCAACTGAAGTTGACATCCTTCACTGTGATTCACTCCCTTTCATGAAGATAAGTATGTGAGTGCTTCTTCCTGGTTAACTATGTAGACAAAGATTGGTCTGTATCAAACAAGTAGTGTACTTCTTAACTATTAGCAGCTGGAAAGGTGTGCAATCATCTGGTATCCTTTTGCAAAACTTCAGGCCCATGATGACTTTCATCAAGAAAAAAAAAAAAAAAGTCTGTGCTTCATGGCAGAACTTTCCACACAGAAATCCTGTGTCACTTCCCAACCTATTACACATCCCCCTGCCCAATCTATTCACTGAGAAGACAGAGTGAGAAACAGAGAAGGTCTTACTGCTGTGCAAGCACTGTTCAA
The DNA here is from genome assembly GCF_000699245.1 of Pterocles gutturalis. Classification (NCBI taxonomy): domain Eukaryota; kingdom Metazoa; phylum Chordata; class Aves; order Pterocliformes; family Pteroclidae; genus Pterocles; species Pterocles gutturalis. The sequence continues at coordinate 6,622 of NW_010099147.1, read as the reverse complement.
CAAAAACTATTCTGTTAGTGTATTATCAGTACTGTTTTGGTTAAAAGTCTCAACCGCAGCACCTGTTTAGACTTTTGAGCTACTATGAGGAAAACTAACTCCATCTTAGCCAGGCCCAGTACAGGTGGTCAAGTTAGAGAGTGGCTAGGTGGGCATCTGGCAGCTGGTCAGGGTCAACCCACCACAGCTTAAAACCCCAAACTAAACCCCATGTTATTGCTATGAAACAAGTAATTTAGACAAGCTTTCAGACAATTTTGTTATTAACGCTAATTAGCTGATTATATTAATGCCTTTGACATATACTTCACTACATCCCAGTTAGTTTAGGAATTGAAAGATTGAATGTATTTAAAATACTAAGCCCAAAATGTACAAGTTAAATAAAAGTGGGTTAGAACAATATGTAACAATGTAGGGTGGCTACAACGGTCTGTTTTTCAGCACTGGATTGAAGGGACAAAAATGAACCTTTTTCACTGAATCACAGGGGCCGTACACTGATGTCTGAAGAAAGGAAGACAGTTTTGGCATTAGTAATACTTTATAAACACCTAACTTTTGTTAATCAACAGAAAATAGAGTTCTGGGGATTTTTTTATTCTGCATTTTCTCAGTTTCTGTGACATATCAATAATTAAACTTTAAATTACAAAGCAAAAATGCTTTTTTGAAGCAACAGCTTTCCTGCTTAGCCTTTTTTTTTTTTAACTAGGAGTAAAAGATGTAATTTTAATTATACTTTGCATATATTTATGGATAACAGGAAGGTAAATGAGGTGTTCATTAAACAGAACTTAATAAAATACCCTGCGTCTGAATTCACCACTGCGTACTCAAATATAGTTTAAGCTTGTTCTTTTAAGTTTGGGTTTGGTTTTGGGTTTTTTTTTTGTTTGGTTGGTTGATTGGGTTTTTTTATTGGGTTTTTTTTTCACTTCAGAGCTTGTTTGCAGCACCTTCCTTCTTTTTGGTTTTGTAATAACTCACTACCTTTTCTGGTTTTCCATTAAGGCTGTAGTAATAATCCTTCCATAAATCTAGCAACACTTTAACTTTTGGCATATTTCCTAAACTGTCTTACAAATACTTCAGTCAGAATTCTGTTAGAAAACTTTTCTTGTGTGTTTGTGTATCTGAGAGTTTCACCATAAAAGGGCCTAAAAACCATTATTTTCAATTCCACAGATATATTTTTAAGATATAATTTTAAAACTGCCACACAGGTTTTAATGATTTTGAAATTCTGTATCTCATAAAACAAAGTATTATATTTTTTGTTTGGTTTACTCATTTCACTGCTTTTTAACAGATAAATTTACAGGTGCATGGATTGGAATTATTCTCCCCACAGAGGAAACCTTTGTCTCACCAGCAAAAACAAAAGGTGGTAATTAGTTCTGAAAAGCCAACTCTTACCATTTGAGTTAAGAGAAGTGGCAAAAATTATATTCCTGAGAAGTAGATTAGAAATAGCATAGAAAAGGGAGATTAAAAAAAAAAATTAAGTTTTTGTACTTCCTGATGTGTCAATTAGTAGTTGACATTTTTGTTATCAAAGTTACCTGAAAAAAATATTTCATTACCTTATCTGGGCATTGTGGTTTCTACCTCTCCTCTGAGAGCTAGGAGCAAATATTTGGCTTATCAGGCGGTTGGCCAAAAGAAAGTATTTGTATCTCTCAGTCTTCACCTGTTTTACTTTCCTTTCAATTGATTGTAAATCCAGCAGGTTAGCTTCAAAATATCCAGACTCAAAACCAACTCCAGACTCTTCAAATATCTGGCAGAATGATGAAGGAAGGGAAACTTCAAGAAGAGCCTATGATGTTGAAAAAAGTCTACAGTTCTCTAATCTTTCATCTAGTAGGGCAAAAATGTGACTGACAAATGTTTATATAGTTATGTACAACCTTTAAGTTTTTTATGTAGAGATAACATTCTTACTGTCTGGTTGTAGTATTGTTCTACATCAGTGAACATGAAAATAGACTTAAAGGTGTTTGGTATATTTGGGAAATTTTTCTCAAGTATCAACATAAAACTACAAGATATAGAAAATAGTCATACATTAATAACTTACACATTTTTCTGTGGATTATGGCAAATTTCTTTTTCAATTTATAAAAAATATATTACTCTAGAGACTATATGGCATTCAGTATTTCTCAGAAATGAAGATCTTTGCAATTGAACAAAAAGTTTGAAAAAAACCACAAAAAACCCTTTCTGTATTTTATGACCTTATATAATTTATAGTACTATACTTTATATCAGAATTTAAATGGCTAAATTCAGCACAGTAGTCAACAAGATTTTCTACTAAACTATTCTGGCATCCAAGTCCATTTTTCACAATCTCTTTATGTAATGTGCATGCTCAGACACACTGCCATCTGGACCAAGGTGAACATACACCCACTTAAATTGGTCATCCATAGACTGGACAACCATATGCACATGAACACTTGTGGATAATCCACTACCTGCTCAGAGTAGGACATGAAACAGAACTAGCAACATCACTGTCTCCTGTATAACAAATTAGAGGCTAAAAATGTCTCAGAAAGTCACCTATCCTTCATCCCTCTGTTAGCTCAAACTCAAAAGATCCTCCATCCCAGAAGACTGTCTTAACCACTGAATCTGGTTTCCTTTTTCTCTTTTTGTAACCACACAGGTTAACTCAGGTGGGAAGAGAATAGAGAAAGCCTCTAGTCCAATTTCTGCTCTACCAGAATTTGTCTGACCAACTACGTACTTCTTTTTGTATGTTGATCACTGTAGGCTCCCTTTTAAACCAATGGGAAGATATATAATTTTTATACTACATTACATCTGCTTTTAAGGTGGTGTTACATAACATTGGTCTTCAGAAACACTTATTCTCTCTTCAGTGACTATAACTAATATCTGATTAGTCAGATACAGACATCTATATTACACCTGTCTAAAGTTAGGTAGATGAATCCCACTGCAGCTAAGAAATCAATGAAAATTTGAATGTAGTTATTGCTTGTGTCCTTCTGGTCTTGCAGTAGGAATTGTTAGAAATAAATTAAATAAGAAGATAATAAGTAAATACGTACATATATACATAACTTACAAATTGAGTATACATTAATTCTACAAGCTGTTGCTGTAAGTTTTTAAGCCTTCTGCAGCAAGTATAATTCATCTGTGTTCTCTCCCATTCATTTCATTCAGTATTTCAGGGAAAAAAAAAATTCCTATAAAACGTCCAGAAACTTTATTTAAGAGAGGTCTGCAAAAACAATGCCTAGATGTTAAGAATACTTCATTCTAACATTTCCATCTCCATTTTCAGTGTGCAGTGTCCAGAAGTGGCAATCAGCAAGAAATCAGAGCTTGTACCTGTGATATACATTTAGTTACGAGAGGAAATGTTTTGGTAAAGTAAAATGAAAGCTAATATCTGGGAACATAAAGTCTTAATGTGCCAGGCTGCCAATGCCACATACAATATAATACATATAGTCCTCATGTATAATAATCTGCTCAACCCAGAATGTGTTACAAGTGTTGCATTTCTGAAAGGCCCAGTCGTCCCTGCACAAACACACCTGATTGCATGTGTTACCTTTCTACTCAATAAATGTTATTCTAAATCATTAGTGATGTAGCCTATGTAAACAAAGCAAAACTTTCAAAATACTGAATTAAATTTATTACCTTCCAACATATCAAAACCTGATATTAACTGTTCATTAAAATTTGTCTTCTTCGTCAGTTTAGTTCCTACTGTATTTTAATATTTTATTCTGCTGTACTCACTTTCCTAAATTAAAGCCTTATGTTGCAAGTAGTTTAAAATCACACTGCTGTTTGAAGTCAGCAGACTTCAAAAGTCGGAATACTAGATTAAAAGAAGTCCGTAATTTCTGGATCATTCGTTCAAAGAGTCAGACACAAGTCCAGAAGATGTAGAAGAGTATTTATATAAAATCCTTTATACTTGGTTATTCATTATCTAGAAGATAAATATTGATCCTTTATAATAGCTATTTCACAAATTATCCAAATGCAAATGTAATAGAAGTAAAGAGGAAATAAAGTCATCAAAACCGTAATAAAAGGAGTGACACGATGTGACACCAGTATAGGCTGTGAGAGTTAACACTCCTGTGTAGAGTCATGATTGCAAGCAAACTGCATATGAAGCTTCCCTAGTTTCTTTTTACCTTAATTTTTTCATCTGAAAACTGTGATAATCCAGAAGATGTGTCAGAATGGAAAACTGTCATCATTTAGGCAGCCGGGAACTGTAACAATTTCCACTTTCTGACTTTAATCCACTAGCATTGAGTCTCAGTCTTTAGAATTAATACACTGAAGAAAAACTGTTTATAAACACCATAGAAATATGAAAATAATTTTTAAAGAATTGTTACACTGCCTGGAAAATTTTTCATTAGGTACGTACATTGCTTTTGTATTTCAAATAAAGGAAAAACTTTACTACGGAGAATAGAGTTTTTAAAGATATTGCTCAGGATTTTATTCACATCCTAAATACTCTATTCCTAAATTAAAACAATTTTTTTTTTCACATAGACAGTATTTAAAGTATGCTTTACATCTAACCAGGCACATTCTACTTATTTTGTTTTCATTTTAGCATTAACATGCTAAAATGCAGCACACAATGATTTAGAAGGTAGAGCACAGCAGCTTAATTAGGTTGCCTGACTATAGACATCTATTGTCATACAAGATCCTCTAGTGTATGGTCTCCAGCTCCTCTTGTGGGAATGTGTAGGTATCCCGTTGGTTCCATGTCGTATCTGTCAGCCCCAAGCAGGTATCAGAGATAGGCTGAGGAGTTTTAGACAACACTGCATGAGAGTCTAGAGTCAGCCAAACTGAGTCGTAGATACCTAAACTCCCGTTTGTGCTCAATGAAGAATAAATAAATATCAAGTGGATTAAAAGTGGATATCTAGTGAATTTGGTAACTTCTACAGTATCCAAGATATGAACCTAGGGCTAACAGATAAGACCTATAAAAACCCAAAACTTTACGAAGACAAAGCTGTATACCAGATAGAGAATCTCTGATAGCACTAAAAACCTGTATTTAGGCAACAGAATGAGCTCCTTACACTGTAGAAATCCACATTAAGTCATATGAAACCTACCTTAAATGTCATTGATATCCCCAGGATAGTTGTAATTATGTAGTTTTGATATCTATATAAGAGATTGCATAAATGAAAAATTATAGTATTTTTGCATAAACTACGGCTAATGTTTCTAAATGTGAACCAAAAAACCGTGCTTCATGCATATTTCCAGACACAAAACAAGCTAGGGCAAGCATAGTCATAGATTTTTACAGTCAGATTTGACCACAAACCTTTTGATTTTCTGAAAATGGAAGCCTTAAGCTCTTATCCACTAACTCCTAAATAAACATATCTAACATCTTGTTGAGTAAGAACACATTTAATACAAAAAATCTTGGTTTTAAGATTTTGTATTGCAGTTCTTAACTATATTGAGCATACTGCTTTTTTTTTTTTTTTTGCAATTTTCAAACACCAAACTTAACATTTTACCATGCCATCTCTGAAAAAGAAATATTAATGTCAAGAAACATTTCCATTCTAAATGTTAGAGCAAACATACTCTTGATCTGATGCCTGCTATAAGACACAAAACAGAATACTCCAAAATCAATCTGTGTTAATTTTTTCTTTGATCCTATCCTAACAAGCACATTGCATCAAGTCATCTTCTGACACTGTGAATGCATTTGTTCCAAAGTGTACCCATATCCAGCTTCTCTGTATATACTTTATTTTATTTTTCTGATCAACTGTGAAGCTTTGACAGATGTAAGGGAAAATAAAATATAATATTTTCTGCACAAACATGTTTGATTTATTTTTTGATATAACAAGTGAAGATAGAATGCCCACTTGAGAAGATCAAGATTCAGTACAAGATTGAGTTTTCAAAAGAGTAAACGTAATTTCCCTTTAGACTAGAGAGAGAAGCAGAAAAATAAAACAAATTTAGCTACGTCTGAAATGTTTCTCAGACATCTAGGAAACCCTAATCCAATCTGGATCAAGCCGCTCAGCTGAATCCAGGCTCTGATTTCCTGACGTAAGTTTAACCAGTCTCAAATACAGAACAGGACTGATGCTGATGAATCACTCTGTCATTTAGTATGAGAGATTTTGAGCTCTCTTCCTCCTAAAAAAAAACGTATCCCCACTTTAATTTAAATTACTTTTCTTTTTTGATAACATGACTACATGTGACAATGTACTTTTTCATTCTTTTGTGATGCTCTTCTGTGTTGCTTACTTAAGGCTTGGCCAATGTATTAATGTTTAAGCATTGCTGTTAATGACAATAGTATTTTAAATGCCATAAAGCTATATGAAACTGTAGAAAGTAGAATATGTTTTTTACTATATAAATATATGGCAGACTTCATTTTAAAGGTGCCAATGAAAGAATTTGACTGTCAGTTTTGGGGTAGAAAAGATTGGACACACTGTGCTTCATTTTGTTCTTTTTATTTCACTGTGTCGTGGTTTATAAAACCGCAGGGACAGTTTTCTTTCTAAACACCTGGTGGGCTGAGGCA
>NW_010099146.1:1011-4041 GCF_000699245.1 Pterocles gutturalis | reverse complement strand
AAGGTCCCTTCTAACCCAAACCATTCTGGTATTCTCTGATTCCATGTACACTATTGGTACCAAATTATAAGCTGCACAGCTCTTTGCAAACAGATACAAACGGTGCAAAGCCACGTCACCGTTGGAAGACCCTGGTGTTCCTCACCCCAGTGGAGGTTCAGAGGGAAATGTCACATTTCAGAGCTCTCCTACTGCCAGCAAAGGCCAAGCCGAGTCACAAGAAGCAAAAATAATTTTAAATCAAGATATACATTTGTTTAACAGGAAAGAAAGAAAAAACATGCCTGAGTTTGGAGGGAATGTTGTTACCTTTGTAGGAAGAACAGAATCAAGTCTGGACAGTGTTTGCTTCCTTGTCATCACAAGCTCTACAAAACTCCCTTGTATGCACATAGAAAAATCCACCTTAGACCAGTGAAACGAAGCAGCGTGTAACGAGAGCCAGAATGTGTTTTGGTTAAATTCCAGGTGATTGGCCTCTTATTAACAGCTACTTCTGTAGATGAATGCAAATATTTACATAGGGACCCCACTGGCCGTGTCTCCATCTCTTCTGTTTTTCCCCTCATAAACCTGTTCCTCAGGAATCCACAGCACCAGCACCCGCTGGGGGAACGAGAGAAAACCCAGAGCAGGATTTTCCACGTCTTCATCACCTCAGCCAGGATGTCCTCTGCACCAGCGAGTCTCCCCTCTTTTAGATCCGATGGGATTAAAGTTGCAATCAAAAATTCCCTATCCCTGACTCCTCCGTGGGGATGTCGCCAGACCAAATACTCACCCCAGCATCTGCTGCTGCCAACGGAGTGTTGCGGCTCCATTGGAGAGCTGAGGTGGTTTGGATGGGGAAGCTGCTCTCCACCTTAGTGAGACACGTTTACTGAGCGTATAGCAACACCGCAGGACAAAGAACAATTCACCAAAATAAAGACCTGGAGACTTCTGCCTGTGCCTGAATACAACAGGCACTCCTTGCTTTAACAGCCAATTTAAAAACCAAGCAGCCTGGTGCTCCCTTGCCCGTCCCTTGCTCCGAGTCTCCCAGCTGCCTAAGACGATGCCCCTGCTCTTCCTTCCCTTTATCTCTGGAAATGTCTGAGCTCCAAGCTCCCAACACTTCAGGATACAGACCTGGAGCACAAAGCCGTACGAGGCCACCACAGCGTCTAGAAGGTCGTGCACAGCGAAGGACGAGCAGGAGGATCCAGCCCAGAAGAATCTGCTCTGAGACCTCCAGCCTCAGCCTGCACCCAACCAACTGCGAACCATGGGAACTTCACCGCTTGGGAATGGCCTTGGGGACCTTCGGCTGGGGCCACTCCACTCCAGGGTGGAGCTGATGCCTGAGGTTCATGTCTGTTAATCCACCTGTGCTTGGACACCCAGCTATCACGAGAAGCAGCTCCATCTTTGTGATGTTTATTAGTGTTTAATTGGCCACTGAAATCTGTCTGGTGAAGGTACCTGGAGATGAAGCTGGTGAATTGAGAGGTGACATTGAGAGTCATCATTTTTGTCAAAAGCAGCTGGGAAGTTACAGAACTTACCCTGAATCAAAGGGAAAGGGACCTTCTGCATGGTCTAATTCCGGCCACATTTCAGCAGAAACTGTATATGCTGCTGTCATATCCACAGAGTGGATAAATTCTCAAAGCCTTAAGCAAAATGACATCTTAATGCAGATCAGGAGAAGGAGACACTTCAGCAACACACAGCTCCACTTTCTAATCCTAACAGACTCACGGAATTTGTCTCTAATGAATTCAGAATCAGCCCATTATGTGTACATTTATTATTATGTTTCTAATGACATAAAATGTGAACTTCTGCTTAATTAGAAACGAGCTCAGCTTTCAGCACTTCACAACTGAGCTCATCGGGGCTTTGAGTTGGGATGGCATTAAGGGAATGATAAGGAGGTCAAATATTAAAGATTTCAAGGCAAATAAATATTTTTCAAAGTCTGGTTCCACATTCCTAGCGAAGAAGGTGGATGTATCTGTGTGCATAGTCATCCAGGAAATCTGAGATCATCGTCCTTCTGCACGGCACAGGGCTCAACAGAAACTGGGTAGGCTTCAGAAGTTTATTTGGTGGTATTTTTAAAAGAATTGAAATGTCTCTGGCAAGAAAAAATGGACAAAGATTTTCATTAACATTTCCAACTTGATTTTTTTCTTTAAAAGCAGGTTACCTTTTTCTAAGAAATTAAAATAACAGATCTGAAACCTGCAGAGAACCTAGATTCAGAAATTACTCACATGCCTCAACTACTGGTCCAAAAAGCCTCCTGCTTTGTGAAGCCTCAGGAGGAAGAATCCTTCAGCAAACCTCACCGAAGATGAAATCTCCAACTGACTGAACAGCTAAGAGATCACAAAAACCCTCATTACTTTAATGCAAGCAGGAAAATCTTCGGTCAAAGATCACAACTAGCTACACATCTGAGCTTTAGATTGTCTACTTTAAAAAAAACAAACAAACAAAAAAAAAACCCCAAAACACTTAAACCCATCAAGTTGACGTGTGTTGGCAAAGCATCTCTTCAGCCAGCATCCGCCTCTCCTCCTGACCGTGCCGCACCAGCACGAGAAATAACGAGAGGAGCTTCTGAGAGCACTGACACCTCAATTTTCGTTCAGATGCTTTGGTTAGATCTAGGAACCCTCACGCCTGGGTTCACAGTGGAGCCCGTTCCTGCTGTAGCCCAGACCAGCAACAAGTTTTTGCAAAACCCCATCTCCAGAGCACAGCACTGAACCTCTCCCCACCAACTCTTCCTTTAAAGGGCTACTGAAAACGAGCCATGACTACCTCCACCTTAACATGTGATTTTTGCTGAGCCCAGCAACAGCCAACTGCCCGTTAAAACCACCCTGTGCAGCAGCACCAAGTGTTGTAAGGAGGCTTCGGTCTCTGCCTTCCCCCAACATGCAAAACAACGTTTGTAGCTGAGGCAAGTCTGAAACTGCCTCCAGGCTCTTTAGGAAAGGTTAAAAAAAAATATTAAAAAAATAAACCAAACTATTA
>NW_010099146.1:666-959 GCF_000699245.1 Pterocles gutturalis | reverse complement strand
AATATATAGCTACAGGTCTCGACAGGACTGAAGCAGCCCATCCCGTACTGGAGCAGCACTGGTTTATGGCTGCTGTCTCTGCGGACGCTGCTGGCTGGCTTTCGGCAGCGGATAGCAGGGGCTGTCTTTTGTCTGCTCGGCACCTGAGCAGGACACTGATGCCGGTACGAGTACAGAACAGTGGGGGACAGGCTCACTAAAGGTGTTGGATGAGGTTTCCGCACACCCCTGGCACAGACGGCTCCAGTCACGTCTTGCTCAGGAGGGGAACTCGGAGATCTCTCATGAACGTC
>NW_010099146.1:349-558 GCF_000699245.1 Pterocles gutturalis | reverse complement strand
TCCAACTTTCGGCAGAGCAAGTTGTTAAAAGCAATGAGCGGCTCTCGCACCGCTGGGGTGGGAAAAGGAGGTGCAGCGGGAGGAAAGCCCCCCATGGGCGGCGTACAAGAGCAGGCAGATAGATCTTCTGCTTTCCCTGCCACTCGTCCCTCACTCAGCACGTCGGTCTGCAAGATCAGTCATTCTCTCCACACGTTTCCTTTCGGTTG
>NW_010099146.1:0-323 GCF_000699245.1 Pterocles gutturalis | reverse complement strand
CCGCGGCGGGGGCAGGATGTGGTCCCACACCTCCCGTGCTTACTGGTGTGAATCGTACGGCACTCCAGCCACAGCCCAGCACCCTGAGGGCTCGGAAACCCTGCAGAAAAACACGCCATGGAGGTTGCTTGGATTTCCTACCAACTCCTCCACCACCTCCGTAGCTGGCCAGGAGTTTCATTCCTCCGCTTCCAGGCTGCAGCTAATGCAGAGCCCCTCCACGCACGGCTCCCAGCGCGCTTGCTGCACCACCCATGGCTCCTCCATCACCCAGGGCTCCTCCATCACCCATGGCTCCTCCATCACCCACGGCTCCTCCATCA
>NW_010099145.1:0-25581 GCF_000699245.1 Pterocles gutturalis | reverse complement strand
GTGATTCTGTGATTCTGTGATTCATAGGGATGCTACTTATTTCTATATTACTACAAACAGAGAAAGAGGTTAAGAAAAGTAAAAATCCTGCATCATATACAGAATAAGATATGGAGAAAATTATAGAAACAGGCAAGCTTTGGGATGCATCTTGACTAATTTACAGAAGCCAAAACTACGATTTCTACTGAAAAATTAATGGCAGCTCTCAATTTCAAAGAACATCAACATTCTGAAAAACGTTGACTTTAAAGTTAGGTTAGCCTCTGAGAACAGAAAACTAATGGAAACATTTGTGAGGAAAACCATTACAAAGCTACTTTGGAGAAAGCTGCTTAATTGTAGTGGCACTGACTCAAAAAAGCTAATTTAGTTGTAAAATTTGCTTTTCAGATGATATTACAGAAAAAGGGCAGAAACAGGAATGAAGCTGACATTTGATTTCCACTGGGCTCATGTAAAGAACCGTATGGAGAGAAAATGTGATATAAATTACAACAGCAAAGAGAAACAGCTGGTATAAGAATACGTTGGACAGAAAATGAAGAGCAGCTAATAAACTGCCACCTGACATTTCAGACATGAGAACTTCCAGGCCTTCAGCAGAGATGTGGTTCAGTTGTTCTTCTCTGAACAGTCTGCATCACCAGCCTGGAGATAATACTAATATAGCAGCCTATACACTCAAATGTATTCAGTATCCACATCACTGATTATTTCCAGAAATATGTACGCATTTTGATTTAACAATGTCAGACTATCAGGTGTTAAATGTAAAGGTTTCCTACCCACAATTCTTAATTGTAGCTGCTTGAGGCCTAAGTTGCCAATCACCCATGCTGTTACATCACTTGGTCTGCACCATATCACCAGTTTTAGCAGTAACTGGAATCCCATCCAGAAAAGTTCCCAAAGAGCTACCTGTCCTGCCTGAGCCTGAAGTCCAATCTCTGTGCTGCATGGTCTGCAGAGGCTCCTTCCTTCAGCATCCCAGCTACTGGCTAGGTCAGAAGGCTTCCCACGCAGCATGACATTCAAGTCTCCCTTCCCTATTCATTTCACAAGTAACTTAAGCGCTTAATCTGGGACAGAACAGTACATTTGGGATCCGGAAGCCTTGCAATAAATTCTTAAAATGGAAACAGTACTTGAGTTCATGCCACCGGAAACCTAAGAGCATGGGCCTGGAAAGAACCTGAGCAACCAGGGTCCCAGGATCACAAAGCAAGTCAGGGAGTGCTTCTGCACCCCAGGTGAGGTTAGCCCTCGTGCACCTAAGACCTTTGGACTTTCACAACTCTTCATGGTATGCAAAAACAAGACCTCTTGCCAGAGGGGAGAAAAAAAGAGGGAAAAAAAAAAAAGAAGAAAAAAAGCAGTGCCGAGATGGAAGTCATACCTGTGGTGTAATAACTTACTCTAGAAATTATCTGAGAAAGCTTAATGAGAAATTATCTGAGAAAGCTTAACTTAATGAATACAGCAAAAACTTACAGATGAACCCAGGTGATACCACAATTCAGTGAAATTTAATATCCGTGACATTTCATATTTAGGAGACTCAGTAGGCAGACTCCATAGTCCAGCTGAGAGTCTCTCATACATCATGTCTAAGTATTTAGCACTTATTTAACACATTCTTTGAGAGCTTTTTTTTCCCACAGATGAAGAAAAAAATTTCAAATGTATACATTTAACTACAACTCCTAGTAGTAGGAGCATTTCCTTTTAGCTCTTTCTCTTCCTTTAAACTAAGGTAGGAAGTGCCATTTTCTTCAGTTTTCTAAGTTCTACAAGTGTTCTCTCTGAAACCAAAAGTAGTCATTTCTAGTCATTAAGAATGAATGAGACGAAATTTGACAGTTACATACGACCTAATAAAATAAGAAGCCTTTTAACTGCTGCCTTCCAAATTTTAAGTACTATAAAACACTGCAAATTTTTCTCTTTCTATTTATGAGGCCTGGATGGATGAGCAAAGAGCTCCTACTGAAATCAGATGTACAAAGAAAATGTAAATGAGATGGAAGCAGGGGCAGGTGAGTCAAGAAAAGCACTGAACTACTGTCCCATTGTGTAGGGATGAGGTTAGAAAAACTAAGGCTGGCCCCAGGTTGAAGCTTGCAAGGGATGTGAAGGGCAACAGGAAAGGATTCTGCAAGTACATAAACAGCAAAAGGGAGATGGGAAAAAATGGGCCCACTGCTGAATAGGGCAGGGGACCAGATGACAATCACACAGAAGAGGCCAAGTTACCCAATGCCTTCTTTGCCTCAGTCTTTACTGATAAGACTGATCTTCAGGAATCCCAGGCCTCTGAAAGCAGAGGGAAGGTCTGGAGCAAGGAAGATTACCCTCAGTGGTTAAGAGGACCAGGTTAAGGAGCACTTAAAACAACTAGATGCACATAAGTCCATGGGGCCTGAGAAGTAGAATCCATGGGTGCTGAGAAATCTCACCAATGTCACTGTAAAGTCACTCCCCACTTATCTTTGAAGAGTCACAACAACTGGGAGAGGTTCCCAAAGACTGGAAGAGCACAGGTGTCTATCCCATCTTCAAGAAGGACAAGAAGGAAGATTTGGGGAGCTACAAGCTGGTCAATCTCACCTCAGTCCCTGGGAAGGCGATGGAGAAAATCCTCCTGGAAAGCATTTCCAAACACATGAGTAAGACCAAGGTGATTGGGTTTAGTCAGCATAGACTTACAAAGAGGAAATCACGCTTAACCAAACTGAGTCTTCTACAGTGATTAGTCCACAATTAGTGGATGAAGGCATAGCAGCAGATGTTGTTCACCTCAGTTTTACTAAAGTCTTTGACAGTGTCTCCCATAACATCATTATCAACAAGATGACAAAATACAGTTTCCATAAGTAGGCAGTAATGTGGATCAAAAACTGTCTGAACACCTAGGAGACTATTAACCTTCATCAATGACCTGGATAATGGGACAGACCACATCCTCAAGAAGTCTGCAGATGGTACTAAACTGGGAGGAGTGGCTGATACATTCAGAAGGACCTCAACAGGCTGGAGAACTGGGCAGAGAGGAATCTCACGAAGTTCAGCAACGGGAAATTCAACTCTCGCACCTTGGTAGGAGTAATCCCAGGCATCAGTACACACCGGGGATCAAACAGCTGGAAAGCAGCTTTGCCAAGAAGAATCTTGAGCTGATCATGAGCCAACAATGCACGCTTGCAGAAAAGAATGCCAATGGCCTGATTTTGTTTAATTTTTAAGGTTAAGGTGATATTACCTTTTTTTATAAAAACTTCAAAGCTTAGCCATGTGTGTTATGAGAATCAAGACAGAGTCTATTAACACAGCAGGTGTAACCATCAGTTCAGAAAGCTGATTATTAATACTAGAAACTTTTCTGAGTACAAAATAAGAACAGTTAAAATCCCAGTTCAATCTTTCTATAGCTCTGCCTCCCAACAACCCTGGAGTCCCAGGGACACCAGTCCAAACAGGGCCAATTATTCATGAATGTTCTAATCTGATTATAAAGTTCAAAATTTGGAGGACTAGTTTTTCAGGTGCTGGAAACTTTTTAATAAAAACCTTATTAATTTTAGAAAGCTTAGACTTTTATTTTAAAAAAAACAAAAGCAAGTCTTTTTCTTCAACAGGCAGCCTTCTAAACATAATACACCTCATAAAGGTGATTTCGCAGTGGTATCTGGGGTGGAAAAAATACAGAACAAAACCACTTTCTTTGGGTCTTCTCTATATTCCACACAGCTTCAGTTTTAGACAAACCCACCTAGCCAGCAGTTGCTACTATATTATTCAATCCACCAACAGTCTTTTTAGTTTCCTTTGTACTTTTTTCTCCCTATCTAATAAAATCTCTCCACTATCTCTTTCTATACTCATGAAACTATGCCTATATCTCCCTAATTTTTCCAGAAGGTATTACAAACGTTTAACCATTACCGCTTCCCAGAGTTGCTCAGAAAATGTTAATAGTGTAAAAAGCTGTAACAAATATAAATTTTTGTTCTAAAACCACAGAAAAGAATGTACTTAAAAGTCTATGCACGTTCACTATCTTAGGCTTCAAAATTTTATTCTCTAATCTCAGTAAGGTCCTTTTCATGGACGCCAGAACCAATAAGTTCCATTAAAAATATTTCAACCCCTGCCTTGCAGAATGCTCTTAGGGATATTAAATTTGGGTTGGTTTTTGCCATTACCAAGGCAGATGTTTCCATTCTGCAAGGCATACACTAGAAATAAACTTTAAATTGTTTCCCAGTGACTTGGTCACTCCCCACCAGGCACCAAAAGGAGGAAACAGGCATTCTACCTTCTATATGCACATTCACAGTAGGTCATTATGGTCAGAAAGCTTAATGCCACTCTGACCGAGACAATAAGGGAATACGAGATAAAAATAAGACTCCAGATAGCAATTCACAGAACATGCAATTTCAACATGTATTTGCAAGACCCTGTCATCTTAATGATGGATTACAAGTTACCACAAAACTGTTGCTGGAAGGGGCAAGGAAGCCAACAGATTTTTTTTCTGCTAGCTTTCTATTCATTTCTAAAGCCCTATAAGCTCCAAAAAGCACTGAAAGCTTCTCCTCCACTACTTTGAAAAAGCTTTTAAGCTCCCTGCATTTCCTTTTACCTCTCTTAATTCAACAACCTTGTCAGTGTTATGAAACTAACCAATTTTTGCTTTAATTAAGACTGTACACAAATACTGTCCAGATAGCTGCCACTTCACTGTTTCTTACCACTCTGAACTTATTCAAAAGTTGTTACAGGTAAGACTGGAACTCAAGATGACAATAAATGGCATGAGATCTCCCATTTTCTTACGTTGTGTCTCAAAGTTCAGCTTGACTGTTAATATACATCTGAAGCCTCCCTAAATAGTATTTGTGCATAGAGGTTCTAGAAAGAGTCACAAAACAGGATGTGGCTAAAGATTCAGATGTTTTAAACTCAAAGGGATGGTGAAACTTTAGTGACAAGAGACTATGTATAAGCAAATCTCATGAAATAATAACGTATAAATGTACACTTGAAGGTATTTAATTTGTATGTTTAAAATTAAAAAAGACAGGTCATCACTCTCACACTTAAATATGTTGATCATTTCCTTCTAGTACAATTTATGAAACATAGTAAAAGTACATAGCAAGCTGTAAATTATCCCATTGCCCAGGCCAGAAAAAAATTCCACAGTATGCTTTACACAAAATTGTTTTGCTTTATCAGTTTATGCCTCCTCTTTAATTTTACTTCATTTCCCTCAGCTCGGTAATTAACAACATTGGTCACTATACAAACTCAGAAATTTACATTTGGAAATCTAGGTATAAAAAACCTGTAAACAATAACATAGTCATTGTCAAAATTGTTTTCATACCAGTTTATATTTGCCACTTACCTGAGTGTCTTTCCATCTGGTAATAAAGCTGTTCTCTATGTCCATTTGTTTGACCTGGTCTTCATTTATCTGTTTAAAATGGATCATTTCTGATCAATTAGTAAGTATAAGGGACCTAGTATAAAAATTACAACAGAAACTAGCAAATACTGATTTAATGTAATAAACTAAGATAAATACAAAAACAGAGGAATGCTTACATCTAATAACAGTAAATAATATTAATAACTATTGTTAAAATTAACAATACTGTTAATCATGTTCTTATAGAAGCAGCTATGCAAAATATTCTGTCACTCAGAAACAGCACTTCATTGATAGGATTCATTACCATAAACTTTACCAAATGAATATTAGCAGAGAGAGGACTCCATGAAAAACAGACAATGTTATGGTGGCAGAGAAAACTCTATGTAAAAATGGCGAATACAAATCGCTGCTAGTAGTATCTTTTCTATCCAGTTGGATTAAATGTTCTTTCTAGGCCTAAGGAAACAAACCCTTTCTCTAGTCTTTATTGTAACCAAAGCTCAGAGATTAAGAACACGTAATTCTTCTGTGCTTCAGTTCTGATCAGACCCATAAAATTTGAATATGTGTTATTTTTCACAGTCATAATCTTACAATTTTCTTAAAATCAGTATGCTGGTGTCAGCAAGAAGAATGTGCACCATTTTGGAAAACAGTCACTCATAGCAATTCTATAAATATAGTCTTTCCTACACAGGCGAAACTAGCTGGGAAAGAAAATTTAAAGCAGACAAAGAACAACATCCACTGAATTAGAGTTCAAAAGCCATGTAAATCCTCAGTGCAACTAACAGAAAGATGACCTTTAAGAAGATTTCTATATTAGGACACTTCTATATAATGATACCTACATCAAAAAGTTGCACATAATTTTTAATTAGATCTTCAATTACATTGACTTCTTCACTAGTTTGGCCTTTAGTTTGAAATAAGCATGAAGAAAACACCATGGCTAGGTTGTGAGGGTTCATATGATTGATTTCAGAACACTTCTGCACCCTGTTGAAGGAAAAATAAACATATTTAGAAGACTTCGTTGTTCCTTTAATTGTCTGAGGCTCCTCTACAGAATATGGAGTGCATTTCAAAAAGAATAACTACATTAAATGCAATGAAAAAAAAATCTAATATTATTCTTTTTAATATTTATTTCTTTATATTCTTTATCTCACATCTCATTACAGAAATGAAAACTTATCTTTTCAATTTGCATCTCAATTGATATCAAAATTATTTAGAATAAAACAAAAATAGAATAGAACAGTTCCTTTGGAAGGGACTCACAGTGATCATCTAGTGTGACTGCCTGATCACTTAAGGGCTGACCAAAAGCTAAAGCATGTTATTAAGGGCATTGTCCAAATGCCTCTTTAAACAGTGACAAGCTTGGGATATTGGCCACACCTCTAGGAAGCCTGTTCCAGTATTTGGCCACCCTTTCGGTAAAGAAATGCTTCCTAATATCAAGTCTTAAGCTCCCCAGGCGCAGCTTTGAACCATTCCCATGTGTCTTATCATTGGATACCAGGGAGAAGAGCTCAGCACCTCCCTCTCTACTTCCCCTCATCAGGAAGCTGTAGAGAGCAATGAGGTTCCGCCTCAGCCTCCTTCTCTCCAAAGTAGACAAGCCCAAAGGCTTGAGCCACTCCTCATAGGACATTCCTTCTGGCCCTTTCACCAGCTTTGTTGCTCTCCTCCGGACACATTCAAGGACCTTCACATCCTTCTTAAGCTGTAGGACCCAGAACTGCACACAGGACTCAAGCTGAGGCTGCACCAATGCTAAATACAGCTTTGCTATATTACATTGCATAAGCATATGCTACAAACTTATGACCTAAGATCAAACAAAATCTGCAAAGAAATGAGACACTTCTTAGTTTCTATACTTATAGTAAAGTTTCCATCAGTTCTGTTGTTTCCATAATGCGTCCTCTTTTAGAAGCAAACATTTTAACATATCACAGAATTTTGGCTGTTATACACATGAATTCAAACTACTTTCAGAACGGATATAACAGCATATTAATATATCTGAACCAGATATGCTTAGAAACGTCATTAAATGCAATATAATCTTTATCCCAATAATGGCACCAATCAATTCAATAATCACATAAACAGCTTTTAAAGGACATCTGCTATGTACCTGACTATGTAATGTAACTTCTGAACACAACATCCTGTAAAGAAGAGGTTCTGCACATTCTCTACCCACCACCATTACCAGGAATATAATTTGACTTGTTCAATAGATAATATAATATAATACAGGCCATTACTATTTAACCATGACACTGCAGGATCAGTGCAAGTCACACATTTTTTATACATTTGCTACTGCTTATTTGATCTAGGAATAAGACATGACCTTTGTTGCTTAAACAGGTTTCTATTTTGGACGTTCTCTACTGCTACCTCAGTTGCAAAATAAAGCACTGATGAAAAACAGAAAGAGTAGCTAATTCTCAAAGTTATTATGTTCAATACAGATTGTGGAGAAGGTAATTTTCCATGAAAAAATATTTTAATTTCAAGAATTATTTGCAACAATCCTCTGGAAGACCAGCAGACCGGGTTAAAATGAGTTAATATAAAGAAGCTACATAAAAATTACCCTGCTTGGACACATAAACTGGCAACCCTCTCTTGCTGTAAGGCTGTTCCATCCCACTGATATTTATAGATACCTACTGCTAAAAACACAACCAAAGAAAAAACACATTAAGGGAATCAAATATAATTAATTGTCACAACTAGGTAAGCTTTTAATGCTTACTAGTTAAATGAAAAAAAGCCACATTTTATTTATGATAGTTATACTAAGAACACACTACAGTAATTTTTCTGCTACAGTGCATCATTTGCATTGACCTGTAAAGATGTTCAATTAAAGCAGCCAAAGTTGCCCTATTGACTGGTGGAAGCGTCCGAATAAAAGCTCCATACTTCCTCACACGTTCCTTTTCATTCTGTGTATCTGCCAGAAAATAATAATCATTAAGCATTAAAACCAATGCACACTAAAAACGAAAAGCAGTTCTCATTAACTGTATTGGCATCACCTAGTCATTTAAAATTACAATTTACCCAATCAACCTCTTCTTCATAAAGGCAATACTAACAATCTACTAGATTGTATTACAAAGTCTATTATTGTACAGCAGTGCAAGGAAACAATATCAGCAGTAAAGAGGGACAGTTCTATATTCAAGCACCATTTGCTACAGTTTAAGACTAAATTCCAGGATAGCAACTGCTTTTCCTCTCAAAGGATATTTAATCTGTAGTTTGTGTGTGTACATGTGTGAGCGCATATGTGCATGCACAAGTGCAAATGTACTTCTAAGAGTTCCCAGAGATGAGAAAGGAAAACACCTTTTAATCTTTTTTTTATTTTCTATTGGCCCAAAGTAGTTTAAAGATCCAAATACATAAGACTGACAAGAGGAGAGCAAAGGGGAACAGGTGGTGAAGAAAGTTACATGGCTGAACAGTAGCAGAGCCAATGACAGGAGTTCCAGTCTTGGCAATTCCAGTATCCAAGACACAGACATAGCTCTCTACCTTCAAGTTAGGTCTTCCTCCCTGTGCCGCATACTACAGAGCATAATCCTGCTTGGGGCATGAGCAAAGCTAATATATTTATTTATTTAGGTTTTTCTTCTCAGTACCTTGCTACTCTCAAGTTTTTGAAAAGAAAAAGCACAGAAGAACTCTCATCTCTTCCAGCTGACTGCTAGCACTCTCCACTAACTACTGCACCATTTAGATTTCTTCAGCAATTGGATGACAAAACAAACAAACAACACAAAATTACTTTAAAGGCCTTCTACTCTGTCTTCCTAAGTGTTTTAGTCTTCCCACAAGTACTTTCAGTGCCACTTAACTACAACAAGACAGGATTCTCTGCTGTAAAGCTGAAGCAGAATTTTAGCCCCATGTACAAATCAGGAAGTTAAATCACTGTAACAACATCATGCATTTACACAAAAGAACTAACTTACATCTAAGCTGTTACAGATGCAACTTTTTCTGATTTCTCATGAGAGCAATCTTGTGATAAGTGAATAAATTCTTAATATTCTTTCCTCTAGTTTGCTCAAATCAAGCTTAAAGGGCAAAAATGTGTAATATTCATACTTGAATTTCCCAAACTTCTGGTGGTTCATATTAAAGCAACCTCCATATGTTTGAACTTAATCAAAATCAGGGAGGAATATGCTTTAACATCTTATTTTAAAGAAAAAACTAGCCACACAGTAAATAGGCCTATATGATTTCAATGCATTAATGCAGAAATTAATGTCCTATCTTAGCTTTTCCTATGCATGCCCTATTGCTATGCATCATCTCCAATCCCATAGCACAGTTTGGGAAGGAAGGAGTTTGTTTCTTGCAGTCTTTAATACTGCAATATAGAAACAAATAGAAATATAGCTGCTTTGTAAGAACACTATAAAATTATCACAATTTATGTAATGAGTAACTAATTAATGCATTAGTAATTCCATGGTTCTGTTTTCAAGCATACAGAAACACATATCCTCATGTTTTAAATATGTCACAAGTTACAGTTTGGGTTGAAGTTACTTAAATTTTCTTTCAAATTAAATTAATATTTCTAAGGAAACAAAAAACAAGTAACAGTTGTTAACAAGTTTACATTGCTAATATAGGTAACTTTATGTGAATGTTCATAAAATATATTTGAAGAATTTAAGCAGCAAGACTGTCATTTATTAATCACGTAGATAATAGCATCAACATTTTGCCACTTTTGAACTAAACTTCTACATGTGATCAAAAGACTGTACACACCTTTTTCCTACTCTAACATTTGTCTATTTCTTGAATTTTATCATCCATGCTTCCATAAAATATTAATCAGCACTTCTTAACTTGGCTGGTCCAATGATGACACAGTGCAATATTGGTCTACTGTTTACAGATACATTATCAAGGAAACACTGCTATTTATTATTATTATTCTACGACTATTCTAATACTAATTATTATTAGTAAAATAATTTCTGATTAACATAAGTCTATTGCAGACAAGTTTTAAACGTTTTTTTCCCTCACTACAATTGTTTTGACAATTAGCAAATAACATATGTTGACACAGTGCAAGTAATCAAAAACCTCCTCAAATTTGATACTGTAAGTGTGCATACCACCTTGTATTGAGTGTTATTGAATACATTACCTAACGCAGATATCCAGAATGGATAAAGTTCTTTAGTGAGAAGTGCATCATCTATTTGAGAAAGAAAACTTTTCAACACATCTGTCACATCTTCAAGCTGATGTTTTCCTGCTCTTAGTTTAACACTCCTTGCATCTTTTCTGAAGCTTTCCAGCAGTTCAGCCACATTGGAAGAATCACCATTCTTAAGGTAGATCTGCTTGCTACCTAAACCTAAATGAGAGATATACAGGACAGAAAAATAAATAAATGCAAAATTGAATATTCTTTTAAAATTTCCAAACATGGTTATATGACAAGCATACCTGGCTGTCAAAGCCATTGTATTTCCTATTGAAATCTCTCTGATTTTTTGCACATACTCACTTTACTAGTAAAAAAACTGCCAAGTCTGCTTAGACCCAAACAGACCTCTTTACAAAAATACACGTCATAATATTAAGCAAGCCTGGGATCGCAATTTCAGTAATACTTTACAGGCAATTCAAATCCCCAAATCTCTTCAGGACTTCCTAAAACAATAGCTTCAAAGGGCACAGTAAAGGAAAGAAGTTTTGATAACTGGTACTGTATTACAAATAAAACACAGCTGCTTTCACAAGCAAAACTCTGAAAATTTTATAACCCTACTGATCAACTCAGCTTAACACTCAGTAAAGTAATACTGTATTCATCCAGTCTGAAACATTTCACTCTTAAAAACCTCAAGATTAGTAGAAAGTATTCTTTTTTCTGATTTTTCCCATGTTCAGGAAGACATCAGGCAGCCACCATTCTTGTATTTAACAACTAAAAACACCAAAGCCCAAAGCCAATTTGGAAAAAAATCTTAGTCTAAAACACAAGTAAATTATTGCATATGAGAGTAGCCAAAACCCTTTTTTCTTTTAAAAGTTGTGGAAGTTTGGCATAGATGTGCAGTCCCATTGTTTCTCCTTGTAGAGGTTTTCCTATGTTGCCCACATTTCTTGAAAGAGAATTTTATACAAAACCCTGTTTTTCTTATGTACCTGTCAACATAAGCACTCTGTCAAAACCTATTAAAGCATGTCTTATGTTCTTGCAATTCATTTTTCCTGTAGTGCCCACAAGCACTACCATTTGATGCTGCCTTTGTGTCGTTACTGTTAGGAACAGCTGTGGGACCTGATAGTGTCTGTCACCTGTAGACCACAACTAACGACAGAACCTTTACCATGATGACACAAAAACATGTATGCATACAAGTAATGCATACAAATAATTCCTTCAGCTTTCATAAAAGTATTTTAACACCCAGTAATCCTGAGCCTGATAAAACATATTTTTCAATAAAGATCTACTTATTTAAAAGACATTAGGAAATTGAATTTTAATTTAGAACACACATGAGCAATTGTTCTGAGTGGCGGACATAATTATCCTGCTTTAACAACACTTCAGTGCATGAAACAGTGTAAACTACACTTAGAATAATTGCTGTTGCTAATGATTAATAACTAACTCAGCAAAAACATTTTTTTTCTTCGTCTTAGTCAATAGCTGTAACCCAGACACAACTATTTACCATAATGCAGTGTTGCCATATGCAAAAGTTAAACTTCAATCACTGAAAAATAAATTAGGCTTTCTCATACTCACAGAGGTTACAGACACATTTATCCAGAACACAGATTTGTACACGGTTGATATGTATTTAGCATTTCACAAGAAAAACTGATGAATTTGCAGTAGCAAAAAGGACACAGACATCATGCCCATATGAACTAATGCTATGGAAAGTTATACTGGAAAAATTTACTTAAACAACTGATAACTAACTATATGTCCTTTAGCCTTTAGGCTGTTGTGCTAAAAAAAACAGCATCCTTAAGACTGAATTCAACTCCACATTTAAAATCAGTTTCCCAGAAGACATGCTGACCAGTCCAGGCCATAGCCTTTCCTGGGTCACATAGCTTATTTTCGTGGCTGAGATGTTCTGCACTGAGGCACTGGACCCCAAGGCTGAGATACATCAGGCAAACAAGTCAATTTTTAAAATGGGAAGGTGTCTATAAAGGGCATCTGCCAAGCTGTGCTTCCCCAAAGTGCCCATTTTCAGATGTGTGTCAGTGTACTTCACCATCACATCAAAGAGTGGTGAGGCTAATGAGGAATATGGTTTTACTTTAGACAATATATAAACTCATTCAGTAAGATCTGATGGTGTGGGGCCTTAGGTACTATACAAATGATCTTAGGTTGAATAAAATCCACTATACTTACCATACTGTGTAACAAATGCTATACAGCTGTTCACTACAATAGGAACATCATTTTTGCTGAGCTGCTGATCTTGTAATGCATTACCATCTGTACCTGCTGCTTTTTCAATTGCAGTATACCAGACCATGAAATCCAGCTTCGTATGGCCATGGATGTATAGTGTTCTGAAAAGTATAATGATATTTTGAATGCAGGAAAGAAATAGAAAACTGGTGTTCTTGTACTACAGCAACATAGTAGATGTCTGCAAAAAATAAGAAATACTTAGAATAAGACATCAAGGCACCTTCCAACACATAAAAGTTGTGATGGTAGCCTATTGTTACAGCATCTTTTTTCTTCCAACTACGTTTGTACTGGCAGTGTCACAATAAATGAAAGAAGATCCACAAACACTGTCACAGGCCTTTGAAAGGACCTGACCAACATTTTAATCACTTTTCTTCAGTCTTGCTCCTACACTGTGGATTCATAAGTCCAAGTCACAGTCAAGTGGGAAAGATTTAGAGACAACTTTCAATACTAGAAAAGGCTTTCCTTCTCCTCTATTCCCCACCCCTCCACACTACTGTAGAGGAGCTGAGACATACTGAACTTCCCTCCTTTACAAATATCACCCCCAGGAAATCACAGAGCTAAGGAATGTGTATGAAAAAACTAAGAGTTGAGGTAGAATAAGTTAATGCAACACTTTAATGACCTGTTTATCTCCAAGCATGGCCCTATTCCAATTTTACTATTGAAACATGCTGCAATAATCTCCTCCATTTACCCCTGACAGGCTAGCTCCTCAGAGACAATTCCAAAATTGAAAAGTTTAAGAATGTATGTCCATCCATATGCATATGTGTAATAAACAAAAGGTTTATATGTTAAAATAGCAAGCAAACTTTTCTACGTACATAACCTTCATGTCCCACTGAAGAAATGTAGGGGATCCATTTTCTTTAATGACAACTTATTTGCTAACCAGGAAAAGTTAAAATGTTCTACTGAACTTCTATGAAAATACTTCCATCAAAATACAAACAAAAATTCATTTTAATTATTTTAGAAATTCATATTTTTAGAAAAAACCCAAAGCATTTTATATAAAAAATTTATATAAAAACAAAACAAAAAAACAAAACAAACAAACAAAAAAAAAACCCCACAACTTTGCCCAGATAAAAATCTCCAGAGCAGTCACCTATGAAAGTCAGATAAGTCAGAGAAGCAAGGTCAGCATTTACTCCAACAGCATAAAAGAGAAGAAGGGAGAAAAGGAAATAAAACCAGTACCAGACACTGTTCAGAATTCAGTCAATTTACTGTAGAAGTGGCATAGTAAGCTCATCTCAAACTGCAGTACTTTTGGCAGAGAGAACACACCTAGGACACATTTAAATCATAAAAACATACAACAATGTACAAATAAGAAATTTAAGTATTCCTTTTAATTTTAACACTTTCAGACAAACTTAACAACATGTTTTTCCTACTTGGAAACCAACTGTTGATGTCCATGAAGAGTTACCACCAGAAAAGCAAAACTTTCCTCAAAGCACAGTAGCAGTCTTCTACAGAACTTCATGAAGTAATAGAGACAGCTTTGTGGATCTAGCTTCTGCTTTTCATGTCAATATCATCTCTTCCACACAGTTTTCAGAGACAGTAGTAATAACAAATACATACACTCCCCACTGAACTAACTGCTATTATCAAAATATAAAGTTATATTAAATGCAAGGCTTAAGACTAAGCATATAAACACAGGCTGAAGTGTACTGATGTCCCAGGTACCACAAAACGGAGCAACTTAATGTCAAGAATACTTCTAAGCTTACTGAAGTAATCATGTTTGAAATAATTTCTACTGCAATGTATCTACCTAGCACACAGACTAAAAACTACTTTGCACAGACGCTGAACCCAATGCATTCCTACAATATAAATTCAGTGCCTTCTACAGTATATTTATATATGTGCTACTTCCAGTTCAAAAAATTGATAAAGAGCACACACTTCATAACAAATAAACAATAATGACTACGCGGTGAATAATGTCTGAGTTTTTGCTCTGTTAAGTGTGAAGCACATACAGTCCATACCCAAGAAATTAATAATTTAGCTACTCAAACAAACAAGAAGGACCACCAATGTAGATTTCATTGCAAAGAGGCAACCCAATTGGCACAAATGACTGCAGCAGTCCAAGATCACCTAGTCTCAACATCAAGGAAGCTATTGTTAGCTTTTCAACTTTATCGTGGACTACCATCACATCTTTCTGCACCAGCAGCCAGGCAAAAAATATATACTAGCACACTTCATCCAGAACAGTACAAAAGCTTCTCTTTAATCCATCCTGCAAAGTCCACTAGCTTCAGCTATGCCTCTATCCTTTGTTGCACAACTTTGCACTGGGAAAGCAGTGATACTAAGTGATTCTGGGTAGGGGTTGTGGGGAGAAAGGGTGAGAAACAGACATCAGCACAGCTCTGTGCCCTCCAGCAATTTTCAAGTGATTTTAATAATCTACATATCTGAAAACAGAGGTACTAAGAGGTATGCATTGTTATGAAATTATATCAGAATAACCAAACTGCAAGTAAAGCATAGAAATTCCACTAATAACTACAGATACATAACAAACACTAGCAATATTTCTTCAAAGGATATTAAGGGTCTTATATCCAGCACATTATAACGGAATCACAAGTCCTTTCACTCATTTGAGTCTTATGTTTAGATTATTTCTGGATTCTAGAATTTTCTGCTTGTAACTGTATTTTACAAGAAATCTTACTGCTATTATCAAAGGGTTAAGAAGAAAGCATTGTAATTAATGAACCATCAGAATAAAGAAATTGTGTCAGTATGTAGGGAAGGTTTATTATCTATAACAAGAAAGAGCTAACTACCAGAGAAGTGTAAGAAAAAAAAAAAAAAAAAAAAAAAGCACCATCTGGACTACATTATGGTCTGAAAATATTCACTGACACCTAAGAGAGCTTAAATTACTACAGAAAAACAGAAACATTTAAAACTGAATTGTCTGCACACTGTTTTTCCTTAAAGTATTAAAATTACTGTATATAGTTGTTTTCAGACACCTTTATTCTCTTCAGTGTGCATATCCCTCTGATGTCCTACACAGGAGCAGCTTCTTCACCTACTATGCAACTTCCATTCGGATGGCAACAGGAGATCCACTATTACCAGTCTGTTCAGAAATTTTACAAAAAGACAGGAGAGACCAAGGGGAAAAAAACCCAAACTGAACACGGAGTAAACCAGAGGACATCTCTGTGTAACGGAGGGAAGTGTCAGACACAGAAATCTGGAAAATGGCTTGCCACTTTTATCAAGAAGTCAATAACAATTTAAACTATGAAAGCAGAACATAAGAGGAGACAAATAACCATCTGCTTATGGCATAAGAAAACAGTCGTTTGAGAAATTGGGATTTCCATCTGGGTTGGAGATAGTTCTAACATTGGACAATATGTTCCAATAGAGATCAGAGTGCAATAACATAGGTGCCACAAAAGGGATTATGTTCCTCTGTAATTTACTTTAGCAAAGATACCCAAAGACAAACATGAAACATCTTTGACATCTGGAAAAAAAATCTAGAATTAGAAAAAGTTTAGGGTTATTGTGAAAATTTAGGAAGTATACTGAGCTTCAAAATGAACAGCGAACTTCAAAAGAGAAACAGTCTTCTTGTTTTGAAAATGTTTTTGTCTGGTTCAGCCTCTCATGATACGCTATTACTTTGCAATGTGTTGTATGATTACCACCTCTGATTTCTGAGCTGGTAGTCCTCTTTTGCTGAACATGTCAGATAGAGAATAAATGAACAGCAAGGTGCTAAGTAGAAAACAGGCTAGAGGAAGAGGGGAAAAAAAGGGGGGCAGGAGTGAATTGTATTCATACCTAAGACACTTCAGAAAAATCTCACACGCCTTTTGGTAGTACTCTCTCTGAATTGCATTTTATACAACCTGGCAAGCACCTTGGAGCCCAGAATCAACTGTAAACTCTTCCTCTGAGTAGTTATGGACCAGATGAACATTAAATTTATGTACCTCACTAATTTAACATACACATACATTTACTAAGCATTTTTTAAAAGTCCAGAATTCATAGATTTATTACATTATAATTATTTCAGCAGTAAGATGAAATTTTTGTAGTTCTGAAACTGTTTACTTGCGTACGCAATCACTCTTAAGTTAGAGTAATTTGTAACAACTTAAGTAATTCTTTTGGCTACAGTAGCCAATAGAAAAAAATGTCAAATAAAACAGTATGTGATACATGTAATTTACGATTTTCTCTAACTGATCAACCCAATGACTAAGACTTGAAAAAAAGGCTTAAGTAAGTAACGGGAAGTTAGCTTGAAGTCAGTAACAAAAACAACAGAAGAACAGTATAAGTTTCAGTAGAAAAATACTCAG
The DNA here is from genome assembly GCF_000699245.1 of Pterocles gutturalis. Lineage (NCBI taxonomy): Eukaryota > Metazoa > Chordata > Aves > Pterocliformes > Pteroclidae > Pterocles > Pterocles gutturalis. The sequence goes on along the minus strand of NW_010099145.1, from coordinate 8,231 downwards.
GGTATTTTAATAATTTCTTCTAATAAAATTTTGCAAGATGCTGTAAGACATTGACCACATTTATTTCTTTATGCAAAAAAAAGGCTTTATGCAATAAAAAAGGGGTGGGGTTTTTTTGTTTTGGTTTGTTTTTGTTTTTTTTCAGACTTTTCTTAATTCTGGAAAAATCTTGTGTTTTGTTTCATTCTTGCAATACTGTCTTTCTGGATTTTATAATTTATCCTGCACTTAAGTGACTAACAAATTAATGTGAAAATTGTCAATAGATCAGTACATAGGGTCTCTTCCAATTGACTAATCTATGCCAAAGTTGGCATTACATAACCACTGGTATAAAATAATAGAAAAAATAGGAAAACCTAGAAACTGAGATACATCATGAGATACATCATTTAGCTGATATTGATGAGGTCTCAAAAGTATTAATTAATTTATCTAAGGTACGGAGGGGCAGAGGGAGGACTGCTAGTTTTGTTTCCATTTACAATAATTGAGTCTAAAGATAAAGGTGCTTTTATACTCAATCATTTTCCCCACACACACATTAAATTTCTTATCACTGCAAGATGCAGTATCAGGCAACTGTGCTGAACACCTGGATACTTTTGGAGTAATTCCCTAAGCAAGAATCACTATGCCAAAGCTTATATACCCAAATGGCTTTTAATGGTTAAGATAATGTGAACACTATGCATTTAAATTCTTTACAGCAGACTTCAGTGAAGAAAAACATATTCATGGCTACCATAAATCAGTCAGTACCCCTGTTGAATTTATTTTCAAATAGTCCAGAATTTCCATTAAACTATTAAAGCAGTTCAGGGAAAACCTACCCTCACTTGACAGAAATATTGAAATAATAATAGTGGACTTGGAGCTTGAAGTTTTGCTCAGTTCTGATATCTATGAAATTGGATGCACAGCCTGTATTCATATATTAGACTGCACCTTGAATAGGATACCTCTGGTTCCCTGTTTGGTTTATGCTGCTTACTAAACGCTGAATCTTTCAATATGCTTCTTAAAAAAAAAAAAAAAAAAAAAAAAAAAGAACCCAATGGGAAAAAATGTTTGTTCCTCATCTCTATCACGTTACTGAATTCCAAATCTTAAACAGTATTTCATGAAGCTAAAATTCAAAACACACAAGTTACAATAAGTTTCTTCAACAAGTTTCTCCAATTCTGAATAGATGTCAAAGGTATCTGCCAGGCTTTTTTTGTTTCCCTAACAAAGAGAAAAACAATCTTCCTTTATTGACCTATTATTGGCTGTTCAGAAGTATTGCTGTGTAAACACTGCACCACTTCTTACACATTTGCCCAATAATCTATCAGTGAAATTAAAAAAAAAAAAATTGATTACAAAATAATAATTATTTTCAATAATTTTACTTTCGTATTTAAATTCGTACCAAGATATGAGGCAGAAATAACATACCTCACCTCAAGTTTCAACCTCCCATGTCACTATATTTGACAGAGTCATCTCAGCAGAATATTACCTACTTGAAAGCAAATATGGATCACGTTTGCTTCACAAGTATGTTTCTTTCCATCTAGTACGTTGTTAACTGGGATCAGATATTACAATAAGACTAACCAGGGGACTCATACAGACCCTCTCAGTCCTGACCTACACAGACTGAGACAAAATTCTGGGACATAAGTGGGATAAAAAATTGTGTGTGATAAAAACCAGTAAATGGTAAATGCTCCAAAGAGGTCCTCTTTCTTTACAGGGTAAAAGAAGTTAGGTCCTTTTGAAGAAACCATTATTGGCAAACTAATCTGACTGGGAATAATTTTCTCAGTGGGAAAACTGCTTTTAATTAAGCAATACTTGTTAACATTTCCTGACACAGACATGAAACATAATTAATACACGAAGACTTTCCCTCCTTTAAATAGTCTGCAAATTTACTCTCTCACTAGCAACCACAGGTGAAAAAGCTCCATGAATGATCAGTAAGAATTCTAAGACATCAACATAAAAGCAGATCAAATCTTTATTCAGATGGGAACCTTACCTTCCTTTTTCAACAAGCAGCAGGACATCTATTTTCTCTCCATTTTGCATCATACTACTAATTGCTGAAACAAAACCACATACACATTCATATGATTTACACAGACACATATAGACAAACACATACATGCATGCACACATAGACATGTTTTTTCAAAATGACCCTCAGGTACAAAAGGAACATGGAATTCTTAAATATTTCATATAAAGAATGTGGCTGATAATAGAAACAAAACTCCAGAAAATACCACAATACACTCACATTTACAAGAATATTAATAGAGAAAATCATAAAGAAAAGTTAAACAGGTACTTTTTAATGTGAAAACATGCTACAGTGCTTTATTATTTTAAAATTAAACTTGTAAATAGAAGTTTTAGAAGACATAATGACTCAGAAATAAGTTGGATATTTTAGTCCATTAAGTTACTTGCACCCTAATGGCTGCAGGTACTTAAAATAACATAACGTGAGTTATATGTTATACTGTGAAGATCACTGTCACCCTTCTTTATGCTGCCTTATGCTACTCCTGCTAAAAAAAAGCACCTTGCAAAACATCTACATTATACATAATACAGAAAACGCATCTGTAGAATTTCCAGTAACAGTGCTTATAAAACTACACTGTGCAGTATACTAAGAGCAGTAACCTGTTTACTAATTCAAAAGTTAATTCTTTCAAAGCTTAGGTCTTATATATAATCCACATCTTATCTCAACTAATTTCCAGAGGCAGTAAAGTCCTGAATATCAGTAAAGCTCAATAAACACACTCTGATGCGTGTTACATGATGATTTTGTATCACATACTCTCCTGGCCTCATTTACATTTACTGAGTCAAATATCAAGAAGGTAAGTGACTATACTTCCACTGATGATTCATTATTTGGCAAATTTCAGTTATACAATTCAGTCTTAATAGTGGAACAGATTTATTTTGGAGAAACTAGGAATTAAAGGAAAGACAGCCGTATGGACATATATTTCCAAGAAATACAGGTCTATTATACAACAAATATTTAAAAATCAAAAGCCAAGCAAAAACAATTTTTAACCAAAAGCTAAATGTGTGTTTCATTTCTATACTTGAGATATGCACAGATTTTAGATTCTTATCTTATTAGGGTAGGTGCAATTACAGTTGTAATATCAAAACTAGTATAAGCAACAGTTCTCCTACTATCTAACCTTCTAATTCTGAATCAAGATCAAAAAGTATTTGTAAGGTAAAAGATAGCTAGAGGTACAAATATATTTCTGATTAAAAGCCACCTTCACGGTGTTATTCACAGCAAATATAAGGTGGCATTAAATAAACAGTAGAAAGACCAATGGCATTCAGGCAAGTTCCTGCAAAACAGTCCACAATCTGACAGCATTTACAAAGAGGATCATCACTAAAGAGCTAAATAATTTTCTCAGTTATTTTAATATAAAATCTCAAACTACTTTTACTTTCATTCATATTACCTTGTTCAATATAAAAACAAACAGGGCAGACATGCTTAAAGAGGATTCAGAGTATAATTACAGACGATATAAAATTGGTCATAGAAGACCATTTGTATAAATACTCTTATCTTTCCATGTCATTATATTGAGCAAAGAATATTTTTAGTGTCAGAAAAAAGAAGTCTATTAGTCTGTGAAAAAGTTTTCCAAGAGAATTATAATTTTTTCCAGTATATTTGAGTATTTTAAAACTAGGACTGTCAATCATCTCAAGAACATGTTCTGCAGTGAGCATTTCTGCCCTGTCAAAAATACGAGACAATAATCCCAAAAGGTCATATATTATTATTCAATTCTCTACTCCTGTAAGAAAGATACTGCTGCAACTAGAACAAAAATTGTCTTCATTCATTATGAAGCTGCAAAAAAAGTCTCTAGCGCATGCCTCTAAGTAGGGAAAAAAATCCAAAACAGAACTTCACCAACTCCATATATAGATAAGAGTTGGAATAGCAACTGGCTCATGCAAAGGAATAGTTACTGATCTTCCTAACGTTTATGACTTTAAAATGTATTAGAAATGTCCTTAATAGTGAATTAATTCCATAGAATATTTCCCACATTCTAGATGTTAAGCAAAATTCTTACTTAGCTCTTGCAACCTCCTTAGATAGATGGAATCTTCTTCAGCATTCTCCATTTCAAGACAAAAATAAAGGCTTGACTTCTCTATAGCAAACCAGCCTTTTCTCCATTGATCCAGGTTATGGCAATCTTTGTAGTACAGCTGGCCAATCAGGTCACAGTCTCTCTCTAATAAGCATTCAGCCACAGGGGGAACAAAATGCTACCAAAGAAAATGGGGTGAGTCAAATGAAGAAAAAAATCCCTCTTCCCCACAGAAAACCCCAAATCAAGATATTGCAAATCTATAAGATTCAAGGATGAAAGTCGCATTAAAAAAAAAAACCTTCCAGATTTATCATTCATAAACCCATAAAGACACTAAATTTAAACTATAAAATCAAGTAAAACATATTTTGTCCATTAGCACCCTACAACTCAAATATATCTGCTTTTTAAACCACAATTGAAGTAATTAGCAATGTGACCATTAGCATTTGGTACTGTATAAAATACTGTACTGCTTTATGAATTGTTTCAACAAATAATACAGAATTGCAGTCATAAACAACCTAGCTGAAATAAATTCATACAGTATATGTCTTTATACTAGAGTACCTTTAATATATTCTTAAGGCCGGCATTAAAATGTTGCTTCAATTCCTTTTACATTTTATTTTATTACCTTGTTTCAAATATTAAATCACACAAGTTATTTCTTCCTGCTGCACAAGAAACCTTTACGCACAAGATAGATTAGCATTCATCAAGAATGGCTTTTCAGAGGATTTTAAGCTAACAATGACACTTTATTCTTTGTGCAAAGGCTTCTGGCCCAACTGGAAAAGATAATTATCAGTATTACCTTAGCTATTGCCCAAGTCCATTTTCTTTGTGAATATGCAGTTTCAACTCCAAATAGAAAAACACGTTCTGAAATTAAGTAGATTTCAAAGGTAAAGATGTCCCTAAAACAAGCAAGAGGAAAAAGGCAGCAGTATTTAGTCTTCATAACAGTAGACACACGAGTCCCATTTCTCTATTTTTTCATTCTTTCATACCTATGGAATGGAATACACCTGCATTTCTTCTCCAATCTTACAAGTACAACCCAGCTTATAACAGAGGATTTTATAACACAATATCATCAAAGTGCTTTTGAGGTCATTAATACATTAATGTTTAGAGGCTACTGCATAATTGTTTTTTCAGTAATTCTGAAATTAATAAAAATGTTTACATATAGTCATTAATATTCACAGGGAATTTTTTGCTTTTGCAAGTTTATCTGATTTCAGCAAGTACATTTTTGTGATGCTTTCAAAACATTTTGTTTAGGTTTAATATAAGCAGTCTAACTCAATGAATGGGAAGTTGTAAATGAATTACCATAGAATCATAGAAATGTTGGTTCAAAGGGACTTTTAGATGTCACTTAATCTAATCTGCTCAAAGCAGGACTACAACTAACCATAGATGAGAACAGCCACGAAAAGCCTCCAAACATTTCGAGGATGGACACAACTATTTCTCTCAGCAACCCATTCCTGTTCTCCACCACCCTTCTAATGAACAGGCTTTTCCTATCAACCAGCCTAAACCTCCTAGGGCAAAATCCGTGGTTGCTGCCACTCTTTGTATCACCTGCCACCACCAAGTACACTTGGGTTCTGTCATGTTTATGACTACCCTTTGAAGTTGCTGTAGCTCAAGAAGTTCTTAAAAGTTTTTTGAGGGGGTTTCTTGGTGTTTTTTTTTTTATTAATTTTTAAAAAGTATATCATATTTAAACAGATTTTCCCCAGTTTTTTTACTTTTTAACTGACAAATAATAAGGATAGTAAAAGAAGAAGGAGGCAACCAGTTAAAACTGGGGTGGAATTTGGAAAGTAAATGTCTTGTTGGGATTTAGGTCAGTCTTTAACTTCTAAACTATGATTCACAAATTTATAGTATGAATTAATCTGTGATCTCTCCCTATAATCCAAATAGATAAGAGTACGCTTTTTCCTTCCAATGTTGGAGGTCAAGATTTGTCTAAATCTGGAGAAGTGAACATGAATCAGTTCTCTCATTTTCAATAACCACTTTGAAAATTATTTGTAAACATTTAATTCTGACTAACAGAATAGACATTTTAAGGAAAATTGTTTCACTATATGAAGTATCAAATTTAAGGAAGTTTTTCATAAAACTACTCAATAGCAGGTGAAGCACAGCAGAAGGTTAGTCATTCCCTAAAAGTGAAGTATTCAGCCAACACGTTTCTAATTCAGGTACTATCCTGAGTGGAATCATTTCAATATGCAGCAAGCCATAGGTTAGATACAATGACAGAAGAAAGCAATACTTTTCTTTTTTTCTGGATACCACAAAGCTATGCTTCTGCAGAATAGTGAACACCATCTCCACTGTATTTTATAGTATGTCGAGGCATCACCATGTTTCAGGATTTCTCCCCTCTGAACGCCCTTAACCTCCCTAGTAGCTCAAGTCTTTTCTTCCCATTACCTTTTCCAGAAGCTTACTGAATAGACTCTTTGCAGACACTTTTGCTTTGTAACTACAAGCATTACAGTATTATACTTGTAATTTTACATACACACACACGAAAGAAATTTAAAAGCAACAGTTATGGAGTTTATAAGTATAGTTTAAACAAAAATGTTGCCCTAAAGAAATCAGGTATCACTGGGATGCAACTCAGATTTAGGTGAATCTCCACATCATGGTTTGATGTACAAATGGGATGTGAAGAGTTACAAAAGAAAAAAAAAACCCCATCAAAAAAGGTCTCTTCAAACTAACACAACGTTCAACGGTGACACTGCTGTCTTCACTTGCAGAATTCTAATCTGCTGCATTATTATCAGGAAGAAACAGCAAGAGTTTTGGCTTGAGGCAGAGGTCAATCTCAGAAAGAAACAGGAGCATTAATTGTTCAATTTATCACCATGTAACCTTTTAAGCACTGAGAATATGCATTACAGTTTTAATAAGAAAAATATGTATCTTATTTATGCTGCCCTTTTAAAATTACCCTAACACTTTCACTATATCACTATTAAAAAAAAAATCCCCAAATACCACTTAGCACTTATTTCTTGAAGTCAACATAAAACAATTCAGATTTTTTTTCTAAATTGCATGTTCAAAATTTAGGAACAAATGAACGGTTCTCAAAACTCATAATTAAATTTTCGAAATACCTGAGTTTGCTTACTGAAGTATTAATTTGGAAACCTACCCTCTGTTTAAAAAGAAGTCTGACTTGTGTACTACAAGACAGATTACTTCATTGATGTCAATCATACCACTAGGAGTGGTAGTTTTATCATTTTCATAGTAGCTCAGAAAGCCACTTTCCAAAGTGCACCATCTTTTGTTGCAATCTGTGAGTAAAGAAATAAAAGACAAGTCAGTTGGCATAATAATAAAAATTACCCCTTCCTACAGAAGTTGCCTCATAGGATGCATAGCTCTGCTGTAATAGTAATACATTTATGATTAAATCTCAGTCTGATTTACTTCAGTGGGCCAGGAATTCAAAGTCTGTGTTGATACTACTTAACCTACAGAAACCGTAGCACATGACAATTTAATAAAAGACTATTTCAAATATAACACACTTATTTTTACTTTATGAGCATATTAAAATGCTTCATAAGTTAACTTTATCATTGTCTAAGGCTTTTACTTTACTTGCTGTGGAACTTGACAGGGGAAGGGCTGGTACACTATGCCAAGTTACATGTTTAGCAGAAGACAGTCAAGGAAACAAAAATAAAACATGCTACAAAGTTAGAAACACCAAAAGCTAGAAGAACAATATATCCTAAGGAGCTGATAGAAATGAGTGAATGAATCATGGTAGGCACCAGCTAAAAAGGGCTACTTTTTCTTTCATGTTACTGGAATTAGAGGCCAAAACCAAGTCAATCTGTCTTTCACTGTTTGGTAATGCTTAGGTGTCCACTCACTGTCACAAGATCAAGGAAAATGATTTCAGCCTTTCAAACAGTCTAGAATAAATCAATGTCCTACATGTCAGAAGCTGTATCCATTGCACACTACTAGAAAACACAAGGGAAACACTATCACAGAATCACACAGAATCACAGA
>NW_010099144.1:878-1123 GCF_000699245.1 Pterocles gutturalis | reverse complement strand
CCCCCGTGCACCGCCCTGCTCCCCATTCCCGGTGGATGGAGCCCGGCCGGAGCCCGGCACCAACAGGGGCTTTATCCGCTCCTTGAAAATGAAGACATCTCATCAGCTTTTTGGGATGTGTTGCAATCCCGTTGATCTTGGTGACCGTTAAATGCCACCGGCACGAGCAGAGGGAGCCACCCCACACCACATTTGCACGTTCAGAGGGTTCGGCCACTGTGCCGGGGGACAACCCAGAAATAACC
>NW_010099144.1:0-840 GCF_000699245.1 Pterocles gutturalis | reverse complement strand
AAGAAGAAATGTTTTATTTTCCCAAAATCTCCCCTCCCCAGCCGCCCCATGACCTGCAGGACTCCCCGCTGTGGGAGCGGGGCTGGCGCTGCTTCCTCCACCACCAGCCTCCTCCTCCTCGGGGTTCCCTGGCAGAGGTGGTGGCTGGGCTGGGGTCGGTGGGGCAGGGGTGGTGAGGGCTGTGCCCAGGGCAGCCCTGGAGGGGTGGAGGAGCCAGGAGAACATCCTTCGCTCTCCATACCTGCTTGAGTGAAGGGGTTTGTCTGTCTGCCCTCTGTCCAGCCAGATGGGCTGTTAGACATCAGTCTGACCATCTACCTCCATCCATCCATCTTCCCACACATCCCTGCACCTGTCCACCTATCCACCCACCTCTCTGTCCATCCATCCATCCATCCATCCATCCATCCAATGAACCAACCATCCTTTCATCCATCTACCCGTACATCCATTCACCTACCCACCTGTCCATCCACTTGTCCATCCATTCATCCACCTCTTCATCCATCCATCTGTCCATCCATCCATCCATCCACCTACCTCTTCCACCCAACCATCCATCCATCCATCCACTTGTCCATCCTTCCATCCACTCACACATACATCTGCTTGTCTGTCCATCCCTCCACCCACCCACCCACGCACCCATCCATCCATCCATCTTCCTCCTCAGCCATCTGTCTGTCCATCCACCCACCTCCATCCCTCCATCCCTGACCCCAAGGACCCTCCACCACGGCAGGACCCCCAAGCACCCCGGCCGGGCAAGCAGGACTCCGCGGGCAGATCACACCCACCCTCAGGTCCCCCACGGACACAGGCGGCCCTGGCCCATTGGCA
>NW_010099143.1:0-17700 GCF_000699245.1 Pterocles gutturalis | reverse complement strand
TGGAGGTGTCAGGGAAGCCGTTCGACGAAGCCTCGAAGGAAGGGGTGCTCAAGCTGCTCAAGTACGTCGGAGGAACCAACGACAAGGGTGAGAGGCGCTCCCCGTCCCGCAGAGCTTGGTGGGTGTTTGTGGTTGACCACCAAGCTCTGATGGGGATGGCCCCACGCTGGGAAAAATAAACTTGCCGCAGGTTAAAGCGTGTCCAGCCAAGTCATACTGTGAGTTCACTCCTAATGCCTTTCTGTTTCAGGGTAAAATCTCAAAGCTGATTTGTTTAAGCTTTTTTTTCTTGCAGGTGGGATAACGTGAGGACAGGCACATGTGTGTCTATCACAGCCCCTGGGTGAGCAGTAGCTGATGAAATCAGCGGTATTCAGGGCACTTTGGTTCTATGATGTGCCCTTGTAGGCAGTGAAATAACTTTTATGACCTTGATATTTTATCATACGCTCTGGCTATTTTTATTCATGAAAGGGTAATGAACAATGAGCTCACTTTTTAATGGTAGTTTGTAATGTTTTATAATGGTGATTCCAGGTGATTGCTTCTAATTCTCAATTTACTAAATTATGTGTATCGGTAATCATCTGTAGCAGAAGGAGAAGACCACAGAGTGGTTCTGAGGTTTATACATTTGCTTGCACACCTTTCTCAGGCATCTGGTAGAGTAAATTGTATAGTATGGCAACAGGAGCTGGATGCAGAGGGAAATTGCATTTACAGTGATATGTTTTGGAAAGGTGGTGATTGCTGTTGCTGCAGGAGAAAGGGTGCCTTTTGTAACATGTGCCACAGAGACAGGTATGGTATCAAAGCGAACCAAATGAGAAAGATGGCTTGATCTCAGCTGGTTCTGTGGCTGCCTGATCCTGAGGTCTGAAGGTTCCCTACTGCTGAAAGAAAAAGAGGCAAGAAAAATGTTCTTTAGTGCCATGTGGTACCTCTATGCAGTAATGAGCAGAAAAGAAGCATGCTCTTCCTGGAGCAGTGGACATTTTTGAAAGCCACAACAGCTCTGAGTTTTGGGGCACTTGTAGAATGTCTGGAAGCATTTGGAAGGGTTTAGGATAAAGCTCCTGTCACCCAGTATTGGCTATGGGCTCACCACTAAGTGCAGATGATAACAATTTAAATACTGATGTAGATTTACTTGTGCCACTGACCTGCCCCAGAACTGTAGACCCTGTTGTGTTAGAGGTGATTTGTCAGAAGAACAGTATTTTGGTGGCGTGAGCTGTGTGGTTGAGAGCCACAAAAACAGGACCATTAATAAAAAGCCATCCAGAGGTCAGCTGGGGCTCTCATCTCCCAGGATCCTTGTGTACTCAGTGGAGAGAGAAGTTTGGCCCCAGCAGAAACCTAATGTGGCTGTTCTGCATGCCCCAGAGGACCCCACTCCTGACTGACTATACAAGGAGTTCAGTGTGAGAAGTTTTCCTCAACTAAAATTATCTTTTGTGGATCTGTGAGTTCCTGAGAACCTAAACTTCTTTAATAATGGCTGTGTTTCTCTTTCAGGGGTTGGAATGGGTATGACTGCTCCCGTCTCTATCACTGGTTTCCCTGCTGAAAATGGCTCCTTACAGCAGAAAGTGAAGGTCTCTCTGCGGATCCCAAACCAGTTTCAGGACAACCCTCCTTGTCCTAGCGATGAAAGCATTAAAATTGAAGAGAGACCAGGGATGACCATTTATTCCATGTAAGGAATGCATCTTGGGGTTTTCAGTCCAAAGTGCTGAGGTCTCTAGCATGCTCTGAAGAGCACTGTTGGTTTTATCAGGTGACTTGCTGGACAAGGCGTGCATGTGGTAGAAGGAGATGGAGGGGTCTTTCTAGACTGAAGACAGGTGTTTTATGTCATTTCTTACCATTGATCATGGTGCACCAATTTGGAATATGTTTTTTTTTTTTTCACTTGGAAAACAAATATGGAGGTTAGCCCTGAAAGGAAAGGCTTTTTGTTTCACCTGGAGAGGTGAAGAGCAGGGGAGGGTGAATATGAAGGTACTGAGTAATTTCTAATCTCTGAAAACAATTGTTTTCTCCACCTACTGAGATGAAGATGTCCTTCAGTGTGGTTTGCATCAAACTACAGGTGTTAGCTGAAGCCTCATCTGGGTGAATTCCTGCCAGAGTCCATCATGGAAACAAGCAGCCATTGCATTGCTTCAAATCACCTTTGAATGTTTGACCTGGACTCAAACTAGCATCACAATAACAACAAGCTCTTCACCTTGTATTTGACCCCTTGGATGTTCCCCTGCCTCCTTGCTTGAACTGTTTTGGATGACCCTAAATTGTCTGGCTCTTCCCTTGCCTGCAACTGCTGCCTGGCCTTTGCTGCAAGTGTGGGCTGCTTCTGCAAGAACAGGCTGTTTTGTCTCAGACCTTGTCCCTGAGGCAGGGCGGTGAGGTGCAGGATGGTGTGGAAACAGTTCCTGTTCATGGGAGGTCAACATAAAACAGACCAATTCCAGCCCACCCCTTTCAGATAGTAATGTGGGCTGTAATTGCTAACATCTTTGTTCCTAGCTCCCCTTTTCCTTGGGCTAGCTAGAGCTTGGCTTCCCGTTGTGATCTGGCTTCCAGCAGACGGTTGTTAACATGGTTGTTGAAAGCATTGGTGTAAGGACTGTGGGCTGAGCAGACTTGGAGATAATATTGTTTTCTAGGAAACTGTTCCTCTGATATGGCGTTAATTCAAAGGGCAGGGCCGTTCTGCTGACTGATATATGTGGGTCTGCTTGGGGAGGTCTGTTTGAGGTCTGCCAATGGATGACTGCACCCTGGCTGTGCAAGTCTTTGAGACTTAACCTATCAGGAACAAAGTGTGCTGGTTCACAAAAAACGGCACCTGCACGAGTGCATGTTGCCAGGACCTGGACCAAAATGCATGACTAAATATATTGTGGCTATATAGTTTTCTCACTCTTTTCCTTTCTGTTCTTTGCCAGGACTGCTCAGCATCTCTCCATGTTTGGTTTCTTTGCAGGCAGTTTGGTGGCTATGCCAAGGAGATGGATTATGTGAACTATGCTGCCAAGCTGAAGTCTGCTCTGGGGAGTGAAGCTGCGTACCACAAGGATTTCTACTTCTGCAATGGTTATGATCCCCCTATGAAGCCTTACGGGCGACGCAATGAGGTCTGGTTTGTGAAACAGTGAACATCTGTCTCCCTGTGGTGCTGGCTTGCACTGATAACCTCCCCATGCTATGTTCCTGTCCTCTTCAAAATAAACTAATAATTTGTCAGAGGCAGAAAACCAGCATTCCCTTTCTCCATGCCTGTGCCTTGGTCTTTTATGGACGCTGGTGGTCCTGCTCCTTCGTTCCAGACGAGGTCCTCAACCACACAGACTCTCGTGATCTCTCTGTGACTTTCTTTATCTGCCTCATACTCCCAGAGTTCAATGCTGAGACAGCCAAAAGTACGTAATTAGCAAGACTGGTGCCTGACAGGAGTCCCGTCCAAGTGCTGGCAGATGATTAGTCTTACCTGAGGCAGGCAGGGGAACATGGCAAAAGTGCATACAGGGACTTCTTTATCTTCCTGAGCTTGCTGCAGCTGTAAAATGCTGCTTTTATCTGTGCCACTCCAAAAGCGGTCTAAAGGGACACGGGCATTCTACCAATACAACGCAGTGAAAACAGGCATCCTTTACATTGTCTCATAGTGTGCAGGTGAGGAACGCTTCTGTCAGCTGCCTGAGAAATGTCATTTAGAGGAAGTTCCAGGTTTCTCTTTGCAGCTGTCCTTCCATTTGAGGTGGGACATTTTGGGGTGCATTATGTCCTGATCTCAACTATCAGCTGGACAATGTGATGTGGAGACTCCAAGATAATTTCCTCACCTTCCTATTACTTGTGTGTAACATTTCTTTAAAACTAGCCTATGCAAGGGCCAAAGCTGAAATTTTTGGTAATCTAATTGTTTTAGAAAAATACGGGCTATGAAAAAACCCAGGTACCTATTACCTGTGATCTGAGGGTGCATTTGAAGAATGGTGAGCATCTAGTGGAACTACTGTGGATGCAGATCTTTAAAAACCCTCTCCTTTTAAATGGTGTTAATTTCTGAAGGGCTACTCAGAGCAGCTGTCTTTAAAGGAGGAGGAAAACATGGCTGTTCTTGAAAACACAGATTTATGTCAAATAATAAATAGCCTTTTGGAAACTTCGAATACAATAGTAAGGGTGGGTCTTGTTTTAGGAAGACTGGCAATGTTTAACTGTTAGGCATCAGACCAGCATTCTAGCTGTCAGCTCTGCCAGGGAGGCAGGAGGATGCCTGCAGTGGGGACGTGCTCGCACACTGTGCCGCTGCGGGTGCCTGTATAATCTGTTACCTCCATTAGAAGAGGTGTGCTCCTCTGGTGCTGAAGTGCCTCAAAGTTCAGGTGATTTCCAAAAGCCATTTCCTCTTCTTGGACCTAAAGGAAAGACCTGTGAGATGGCATCCCAGGTTCTGTCCTGTTGAGCTGTTTGACATGCGCTTGCTTTCTGAGAATGTGTCTCAGCAGTAAAAAGGAGAAAACCAGAGGTTCTGATGTGCTTTCCTTTTCTCTTATTGAGCCATAGAAGAGCTTTGCTATGGACTTCACGAGAGTCACCTGTGTGCAAGAGCAGCTAGTCAGGATGGGAAAAAAGAGCAGATATAACTTAATTAAAAAAAAAAAAAACCCAAGGGAAGAGCTCTTGGCTGCAGTTAGTGATTGCAGTGCAGGAGAGGAGGAATCAAAAGCAAAATCAAGGCAGAGTTAAACTTTTGAAGGAGCTTTTTAAGGAGCGAAGCCCCTTCTAAGGCCATCCCTGAATCCAAAGGGACCAATTCACGTCTCAGATTGTTTTTGCCTGTGTGGGTGAGGAATGGAAGGGCACAGTGCTGCTTGGTTTATGCATTCCTGGGTTCATTTTGGAACTTGTGCATATACGGTGAATACAGTCCTTTCTGGCTGCCAGTAATGAAAGTCCTGCAATGATCAAAATCCTGGAATTTCTCAGAATTTCTTCTGTGAGATCTCAGCATGGTTTAGTGAGTTAGGTGGTGTTGGGTTGGACTTGATGATCCTTGAGGTCTTTTCCAACCTTAATGATTAATGATTCTATCATTCTGTGAAGACCCATAATAAACCTGGTATGAACAGAGCTGCACATCTCACCAGCATGTTTGGGTTTTTTAGGTTTTTTTTAATAACATACACTCACTCTTTGCAGACAGGGAACAAGACCTTCTGACCCACTAGTGAGAGTAATCACGTGTAGGTTCTGCCTGTGCAGGCCTGCTACTGGCCTTTTGCACACAGTAGGCAGGGTACAGTTTCATAGACAGTGTTAACTGATATCAAAAGCTTATGCAAACAGAATTGCCTTTTCTGTACAAGCAAAGATACCTGTGTTCTGTCTGCATTTTCTAGAGTTTTTAGATAAATAAATAAATAATAATAATGGTGTGATTTACAATTTTTGTGCTGATCATTGACTTTATGAGCTCAGTGGGAGTTGTTGATTTGAAAGACTTTAGGTTGTCAGTTTATCTTTCTGTTTGGGGTACTAATCATGTCGCAGCGTCTATAAATAGTCATAATGCTTTTTCCAATAAATTGCTATTTTAGGCGTCCTGGTGTGGCCCTGCATTATCTGACTGTGTGAGATGGGAACTGATGGAGTAATCTCCTTTGTTGGTCCAGCCACTGAGAGGCTTTAACCAATGTATTTGTGTTAATGTAGAAACGAGGGGGCCTGCTCACCTGAGGAAAATAGTGTGTTCCTGTGGCTGGGGTTCAGGAACAGTGTTCAGGCAAATATTCGTGACTGATTTTCAATACAACCTGCTGTCTGGGAATGTTAGACATACATCGAGGTCCATCTTAGCTCAGTGCTCTGCTGCCAGTGATGGACAGTAGTGGATACCTAAGACAGATTACAGGATCAATGCAACTCTAGGCTGGTATCTCCTCAAAATATTCCCTTGTCTTTAGTACAGCGTGGCTCAGGGATGGTTATTATTATGCTTGGTAGACCCTGATAGACTTTGTCCCGTGCACTTACCCAGTTGCTTTTTAGATTAAGTAAGCTTACTATCCACGGCATCCTTTTATGCTATGGCAAGGAGTTCCTTGCATGTGGAATGTCAGAAATACTCTTTGGCTGAGGTTTCCAGCTGGTTGTCTCTGTGCTCCATAGGCAGCTGGGTCAGACAGGTTTTTGACACACCTCTGCCACTGCAGGTGTGTGTTTGTTTGGACAGCCAGATTCGCCATTGACATTAGAGGGTTTCCAGCAACCTCTTTGTACTGGGGCCAGGAATCAGAGGTGTGCTCTGGATTTTGACCTGAGGCCAGCATGGTCACAGCTGCTCCATTATCTGCAATTGACTCCTGAGCTGATGTTACCAAAAAAAAAAAAAAAAAAAAAAAACTTTTCGCTGATTTTAACAAAAAAAAAAAAAAAAAAAAAAAAAAGCTTTTCCTCTTCCCCCTCTGGTATGTGTTCTCTAGGCAAACTGCCTAGAGACCTTGCTTCTCTTCTGTGCCTGTGCAGTGCCTTTTTCTGTCTCAAGCAAATGCTGAAACGGGGACATTAACTGTTGTGTGTAGATTTAAGAAGACCGTGCAGGAGAGACAGGAAGAAGGACGTTTCTACTTGCCTAGGCACCTCAGCGCTGTTGGCAGCTGCCTTGCTGGGTTGTTGGGGTGTGGTAGGTGTGTACAGCAAAGGGGGCATCGCTGCCCAGGGCTCCTCTCCCATCACCCCGCTTGGCAGGGAAGAGGCAACGGCTGCCTGCGCTGCTGCTGGTCTGGATGGGCTTAGCATGGTAATGGCCTTGGGAATTACCTCTGCCTTCCAGAGACAGGAGTGGCCAATTAACAGCAGGACAGGTCCCTCCCAGCACAATCAGGAGCAGCAGTGTGACGGTGGTAAGGGCCAGTCACAGGCAGGGCTGCATCTGAACAGAACCAAATTCAAAACATCATATTGATGGGAGCTATACGTGTGCCGTGTAGATTTAGCTGTACTGGATATACCGGCTTCCTGAGCTACCCCACTTGTTAGTAACATAATCTGTGAGAGTTTTACTGGTGACCTCAACAGTGGCAAAACATATTTATTTATATATATGTACATGTGTACATGTATAAATATGTGTATATGTATGTGTACGTGTATATGTACACGTATATGGTGTATATGTAGTGTATGTGTAGGGGCCTCCAGAACGCCTGCTTTGATCTATTTGTTGGCTTCTGCTATTATTGAATAACTTGCTGATGTGAACACAGCCACAGAGTGAACATTTGGAGACCAAGGTTTTAAGTCTGCTAGAATGAGGGTTTTGTTAGCTTCAGAAAGAAATACTTTATTTCATAGATATATGCCTAAATATATCTAACACTGCATTAAGAAGACAACAGCCTTTATAAAAAGCTAATTGGTTAAGTTTGACGTATAACTCTGGCCAGACTTATAATACTGTAGTCACTTTGAGGGGATGGGTAATTTATGGTGAATGGGGAAGTAACATCATTATTTCCCCATTTTCATCAATCACATGGCAAAGTGTGCATGAGCAGCTATTGTGCTTGTGGTCACAAATTTTCAGCTTTGCAAGGCTGCCCGAAGGCAATGGGATGGGGGAAGAAGATGGTGGCTCCTAGCTCACATCGTCTCTCCTGCTGTAATTACAGTAATACCTCTTTTACAATAGCACTCTGAGCAGCGACTCTCTTTCTTCTGTGACAGCATTTCAGCCACACTGAGCTAAAAAAGAAATGCATCTCTTTCAACAGGACCATAAGTAGCTTTGGATGTATAACGCCTCTATAAAACTGCTTGGCAACATGATTTATTGAAGCAGGATCAGTGGTAAAAGTGACTTCTCTGACAGTAATGGATGAAACACTTCCAGTATAGCTACTCCATCTCTGCTTGGTGCCTATGCCAGCAGCAGGTTGGTTTTGTCAACTCATTCATAATCTCTGCTTTGCTCTCAGCAGAATCTGTTGCATGAGACAGTTTTCAACCATGGCGGATGCTTTTTTTCTAGTTCTCTGTGGGAGCTGCGGCAGAAGATGGGTCAGTGCAAATGCTGGTTGATTCCTAAGGTGCTGTTTGTCTAATTCCACATCCAGAGCCCATGCCTATGTAAGAGTTGGCTGCATGCTGCTCCCCTACCCCTCACTGCTGCCCACCCCAAAGTTTCTGTGAGGAAAAACTTGAGTGAATAGATTGGAAGGAGCCATGCTGTTCTTAGACTGAGTGTGAGGTCTGGCTGATCAGCATCCCAGTGTCCTGGAGTAGCCTTAGATGTGTCTTCTGTGCAGTCCTGGTGAGAAGACAGGGTTGAGGAGCCTGAATTTTGGGTGCACATTTTGCAAAAGTACAAACAGAAGTGAAAGATCCCAGAAAACACATCCTGAAAGGTACCACTGGCATTTGCGTATTTCAGTGTCTTTGAGGATCTGGATTCTCATGCGTATAGATCAACTCACTGCTGTGTACCAAGCACAGGATCAGGCCAATACCTCCTGTTTTATATCCCCTGCACTCTGGCCTGCAGTGTGGACTTAGAAGTGCCATGGCCCTTCTCCTTCTCCATGATCTCACCAGCTGATGCAGCTGGGCATCATAAGCTGTGAGCTTCTTGCCAACCCTGCTTGTTTTGTGGGACCAAGAAGAAGCAGTGAGAGGTTCTGGAGCTGCAAGACCATCAACAGGCAGCAGGTGAGGAAAAGCTGTTCCTCAGCCATGCACTGCAGCACTCTGACCTGCGTCATGACTCAGGTGACAGCATGCCATTGTGTGTGCAGTGTGACCTGACACTAGGGCTTCATGTGGTGGGACAGCAGAGCCCACGCATGTGCTATGTGGGCAGCTACACCACCCATGCTGTCCGTGCCTAGGCTTGGAAGCTAAGTGGGTTTGGGTCTAAGTGAGGTGTGTGTTGGGGAAGTGTCTTCTTCAGCATATACCTCTGTTATCCCGAGAGAAACCTGAGAGGCATTGGAATGGCAACTATTCTCCCTTGAGTATTTTTCCAGAGTTCTCCAATCTCATTCTATTTTTTTTATATCCCTAGTGTTTAATTTAAGGCCTTTCCTAATTGGAGCCCAAATAAACAATTGAAGTGTCTTCTGCCATTAGACAGAAAGTTCAGTCACCTTCCCACATGACTGATGAAGTACAAGATCAACGGAATTGAATATTGCTGTGAGTAAGAGAGGAGAGGATGTGAAACTTGAAATGCATCGTACTCAGACAAACGAAACAAATGAAACCTTTTACCCAAAGCGAAGGACTGAAATAAAAGGTAGTATACAGCAAGACAATTTTGGGCACACTTCCCTGCTGGCAGATCTTTCTAGCTGTTTAATCACTGATTGCAGAGTTTCTCAATCCTCTTTATGACTCAGCTATGCAAGAGAACATATTTCCAAATCAACATGTGCTGGCTCATTGAAATCTCTTTCATGAGCTATAGTATTATTTAGCCAGAGTACTTTGAAGGGGTTGGTTGCTGCAGTGGTGGTTATTTGGGGTAATTAAGTTCATGTAAAACCATGCCTCTCATTCTCCAATTCCTTGCTTCCACCTGCACACCGATACCCACGTGAGGGAACCTCAAGCTGAAGGGGGAAGAAAAATCCTGTGGAGATGTAGTAGGGAGAAAGCTGATGCCCTGGTTGTGCTGTCTCGGGGTGGTGGGTGTGAGGTGGGTCAGCTGGACATAGTGCCTTGGGTGCCCCATAATTCATGTGCTAGCCCTGTGCCTTGGCAGATGTTGGTGGGGAAGGGGAGACAGCCAAACCTCTTCCTATAAGGGTTTATTCTGTGATTGCTGCAGTACAGTTTAACACAGAAGAGGAACCAGAGATGCCTCCCAGCTTCTCCAGCCCTGCCTTGAGCCAGACCCTGTCTCCTCCCTGCACCAGGGCCCAGGGAGCAAAGATCTCCCTGGAAAGCCCAAGCAGAACTCTGCTCCTGCTGTGCTGCAATCAGCTTTGTGCAAAACTTTGACACACCTTCATGGAGGGCAATGCTCTTTCTCTGAGGACATTCTCAGCACCACTTCCCAGGAGGTGCACAATCCTGAACCACAAGAGCAGCTGAGACTGCTCTGAGCACCCCTCCCTGCCCCAGGGAGTGGAAAAACAGAAACACTGATTTTATGAGATACTCCGTCTTGGAAACCTGGCCTAAAACACCCTCCAGCTGGGAACCTGCCCAGCCAATTTCAAAAAAATGACGGCAGTCCTGTAGGTTTTGGAGTACTTGCTTGATCTGAATGGGGAAACAGGATCTGGAGCAAATAGAGCTGGAAAAAACAGGTGTGGTTTCAGGCACATGAGGTGCCCAGGGGTGGTTTCATGCCTCCTAGGTATATTTGTTGGCCTGACCATGCATTGCCTCTATGTAGCTTCACGCCTCACCTCTCCCATCTCCCTGGGCATGGCAGTGCCTTTGGCGCAGGCAATGCCCTGTTCCCTGCTTCGCTCCTCAGATGCACACTCCAAGCATGGTCGGCATCAGTTTTTTAACGGTTGCACAGGAGCTCTCTCTGGATCCAGGAATGAAGGCCAGATCTTGAACCAGGGGAGTTGTTTGGCTGGAGACAGCTCACCACGGAGCTGGTTTGTTAACAGGCAGCAGGAGTTCATTTATTTTACATTGCGATGGTGCTATTTCTGAACAAGAGAGAAGAATGAAAGTTTTTTCTGTAGCATATCATTTAGGTTTTGGCTTTTAATAATGTGTTTGTTTTGAATGGGAGCCCAGAATGCACAGAATGTAGCAAAAAATGTGTAGATATGGACAGGGATTTTTGTTTCGCCTTTCAAGTTACTCCCACTCCTGATGCTAAGGCAGTAGCATTTGAAAAGGTTCTGGATGTTTTCCCTTTCCCTGGAAAAAATATGGGAAAATAACAATCCTGAAGAGACACTGGAGGCAGCTACTTCCAGATAACTCTGTTGAAGGCAACAATATACAACCAGGCACACCAGGGAGATGAGGAGACTGCCCTGGAAACTGCCACCCAGACATAGAGCTTCCTGGTGACTGCAGCTCCCAGTCCTGGGAGATGCAGCAAGGGGATGAACGGGAGCTCCCCAGACAGTCCCGGTGCGAAGATAAACACAATTGTTTTCCAAAATGTTTGATCCCATAATCCATGATTCCATTTATCATAAATAACCATTGCACAGCCCACTGTTAGGACAAACTCTTCTGGAACCAATCCAGTTCCAGAATTACAGCAAGCTAAAAATGATGTCTATTGCCATGGCTATAGACAGAGAGCTGCTACTCAGCAACAAATGTACCACCAAGTGCCATAAAAATGGACCCTTTAGAATGATTCACTGTTTGGGAGCTGTCATTTCATAGGGGTAAAAATGGATCTATTTTGTCACAAAATATGCATAATATGTATTCACAGCTTTATAAATAGCATTTATAAAATTATGTGTATAATTTTATCTTAAGTTGATGTTGAGCAAACAGACAAAACAATCAACAAGAACTTAGCATACAAGTTTTATTCTGAGGAGAAATCTTGGTTGCTGGTAACACCATAGATAACTGTTAAGAATTTTGCCTTAGAAATGCAGATGTGAAAAGAGACCTTCTTCCCCTCCCCCCCCCCCCCCCCCCTTCCCCCCCCCCCCCCCCCCCCCCTTCCTTTCTTTCTTTGAAGACAGCTTTAGGGAAAACAGTTGAACTTATTGCCATCATGGCAAATGTGATAACTCTAAACCAAAGAAGCAGCTGGGGCCAGAGTTGTCACCCCACACAAATTAATTCCACAGCTTTAGCTATTCAGTAGGAGAGAGGTTTCCAAAGGCAGGGTTGTATATCACTTGGGGTCCCAGCTCTTGCAAACAGAGTCACAAATGTGATGGAAAGTCAGTTGCTGACATGGAACTTCAAGACAGAACTAGGGTCAGTAGCTGGGACATAATTTGAATTGGGTCTTAAAAGAGCATTTGGGGACCGTTCTCTTTGGCTTCCTTTCTTGTTATTCTGTTTCCTTTCATCTCACTTGCCCTTGTAGCGCTGCTGCAGGGGGAAAGCATTGTACTGGTGGGTGAGGAAGAGGAGGTCTCATTGAAGGCTCCTGGGCATCTTTCCTTTCCCACTTGCTGTCTCTGCTGAAAAGGAGAAGATACAAATATGAAGGCTTTACTGCTGCCCTGGCCCAGGCTTTCCTGTCTGCCTTCTCCCCTCTGGAGCCTGGCTGAAGGCTGAGGGTCATTCTTAACTCTAAAGGTGCTCACTCACATCCCATAGTATCCAAAGCACTAGGGAAGGGTAGAAGCTAGGGGTGGGGAAGACGGTATCCAGGGAAAAAATATTGCAACGTTGGAGCGATAACACAGCAGAACTAAATGTGAAGCCTTATAGGAGAGGACGACGATTTCATTTGAGAACAGAACTGGTTTTATTCACTCACACTCGCATATCTGTACTTATAAGCAGCATCCAAGTGGTAGCTTCCTCTGGGTCAGATTGCCACAGCTGTCCTTGATAGTCCCAGTTGGGGACTACTGTCCAGAGGAGTGACCCACAGCTGTCCAGGAAGCACAAGGTGAATTGGATGCATGTGCTGGAAGATGCCACCCCCATACAACATTATGCTTCAGAGATGTGTTTGTGGAGTCTCTGGGTATAGTGCATGACCAGGCATGGTTGTCCTGTCCTGACCGGAGGGGATGAGGCAGTTTAAAAGTGGGACTTAGTGACTAAGAGAGGAGAATAAAATGGGCTTCCCAGAACGGTGCAACAGCACAGGACAGCAGCTTCACTGAAACTCTGAGAAAATTAAAATTGTAAGACTTTTCCTTAGAAATTAGCATTTTAAAAAATCCTTTTAATGAAAGACAACATATTTTTTTTTGAAAAAAGTCTTAGACTAGTACATTTAAAAAACTTTTTTTTCATTTTTTTTTCATATGGTTTCACAAAAGTCAATAAATATTTTCTGGGGAAAATTATATCCCTCTTACCATTTTACTGAAATTATCAAATGGTTTCCAGGACAACTTTCCAACAGCACTAGGGTTCATATTTCTACTTCTTGAGGGGTCAGGGAGGTCTTGGTCAGAGAAATCAAGGGATAGAAAAAAAATGTCAGAACTATGCTTTGATGTTTTCCCACCTCTTGCTAAAGCAAGAAACACAGCCTGTTAATGTGATAAAAAGATGTGAGGCTAGCAGGGGATTTATGCCCTCCTGGAGACATGGTGTGCTAGTTCTCCTCCAAGTTCTCTCATGCTATTTCCATGGCAACTCCATATAATGTTAACTCCCACTGATTTTCTTCTTTTATCTGTTATTTTGGTCCCAGATAGTGATGGAGCTGAGGCATACATTTCTTTCACACCATTTGATGCCTATCGACAGACAAAAGTGAATAATGTCCTCATTCTTCAGACCTTTAGGAAACACAGTTCACAGCGCTTTTAGGAACTCACCTGCAGAGCTGGACAGAGCTGAGACAATAAAATCAGTGCTACAGAAGCTCAGAGGAAACTGCAAAGGATGAACGTTCACTGTCAGCAGAAGGTGACAGGATGACATCCCACTCCTGCCATTCTCCTCCCCTTGGCCAGGTCACCAGCTGGAGGCTAAGTAGGAGGCCATGGTACAATGGGAGAAGGGATGATTTGGGTGCAGAGAGCTGCATCACAGTGGTCCTGCCCACAGTGACAGGAGTATCTGCCTGACTGGAAGATACTCCCATCCCCCCTGCTGCCTGTTCATGGTTGCATATCTGGTCCAGTTCATGGGACAAGAGACGGGAGCTTCTTCCAGGCAGAGCTGCAGCCAGAGAAACCCTCAGCCAAATGCCTCTATCCCATGACTTCCTCCCTCTTATGAAATCTCTGCAGCAAGCTGCTGCTGGCTGATTTTACATAGCAGTAGTGGCAGGCATGCAGCTTTTTCTGGGAAACCTGTGCTTGCTTCATCTAGCTAATAGGACAGGACAGGAGAAATTGTCAGGGTCCAGGGGGAGACTCCACAGAGAGCCTCGAGTCTAGCTGCCAGCATGGGGTGTGACTCAGTCAGTGCCAGGGAGGACAGGACAGTCTGAATGAGGAGGCCTATCACAAGCATCCCCTTACTTCATACTGTGAGAGCATCCAGGTGTTTTGGCTCTCCTTGTTTCTTTCCACAGAGATTCCCATTTGAGCAAATCATCAATGCCAGCTGAAAGGGACCTTAAACACCACTGACTTACATTTGATAATAGTGCCCCTTCTGAGTAAGGCTGCAGATCAGAAGAACTGTCCTACTCTGTTTAGTCCTGTCTGTCCTGTAAGCCAGTAGTTGGTGAGAGCATTGCTGGGTCTCAGGCTGTTTGAACAGATGGAGAAGCTAATTATGCGAGAAGTTATTCAGTTCTCTGCAGGAAGAGAGGTTTGCAAGGATGGGAGTATGTCAAGGAATAATGCCCCTCTGCTGTGATAGGGGTCAGAGTAACTACATGGTGTGGTGGGGAAGATAGCACTACACCCACAGGCACCATGTCCCATGGCTGAAGTCACCTGGGATTTGCGTTGCCCGGTACCCTGGAGGGCTGAGCCAAGAGGGGGCATACAGTCCTGTGGAGGGCACACCCTTCCCTGGGTACCTCTTCCTTCCACCCTTAAAAAGAGATTGGGACAGTTTCAGGTCTGAGATCTTTCGCCGCTTAGCTTCACCTTATCAACACGCAATGACAAGAGTTAATCCTAAGGAAAATGGAAAAGGAGCGAGAAACTCAGTGCTGTGATTAGCCCCTGCTCCCCAATTAGACAATGTACTTGCTGGTTGGGACTGGTGTCGGTCACTGCCTGGATAACAATGAGCCGCCGGCTCAGCTGGGGGCCCAGCCTGTGCGTGCGTGAGGTGATGTTTGTTTGCAGGAGCCGGTGTGGCTCAGCCTCCAGCTCCCCTGCAGTCACCTCTGAGTCAAGCCAGAGGACTGCAGGCACACGCAATTATCCAGACACCACCTACATTAAGGGGAAAGGAAAGAGGGCTCAGTAGCATGAGTCTTTGTCTGGAAGCAGACCAGGTTTGAATCTCTTCTCTCAGTGACATAGAGCAACCCACCTGGACATGTGGACGAGCAGAGGTACATGAGCATGGTGGAAATTTGCTCTTGACCTTGTGCCCTGAATGTAGAGAACAGCATTTCCCCATCATGCTGGGGTGATGGAAGGATAAGCACATGAAAGATCTCCTGTAGTACTCTTTGCAATTCAATAGGCGTATCAAAAAAACACAATAGAAGCATTACTAAATGCCAGGTCTGAGATCACCATTAGAAATTCGAGCTCAGAAACTTGTCCACATATATTATGATGATCTCATCAATCACAAACAATTCCCCATTCCCCAGGGTAGAACTGGGTTTGAAGCAGTAGGGTTAAACAAAGCAACAAATCTCCGCTAAGAGAGAGGCCACAAAGACACAGTTCTAAACTCCTTGTGTAAAATGTATCTGAAGATCATGTTTTTTTGTTTCTTAGGGTGTTGCTAAGACACATAGACCCATAAAAATGATTCTTTCCAACCTTTGACATAAAGATGCCTCTAAAGTGGGAATTAAAGCCAAAGAAACTTTTGTCATTGATTTTACCAGCAAGAATTTAACTTTTTTGTCCTAGATTCTCACTTCAAATGTATCATCATGCTTCTATCAATTTCAATGTGAGCATTGTGCGCACGGTTGGAAGCAGACCATGCCCCAAAAGCTGATTAGATTTGAAGAGTGCACTGTGAAAGAGAAATCAGGCGAGACACTATCAAGGGTTTCATCTCTTTGGGATCCTGCAAAGGAGCATAGAGCTTTTTTCATCATTTCCCCATTCATTCAATATAGACAAAGTTGCATCCACTTCTAGCGATTACCACCAGACAATAAAGACAAATGATATTCAAAAAAAGGCAAGTTGCATAATGAAGCTTGCAGAGAGAGGACCTTCCCCTCCTCCCACCCCACTTGTCTCCAAGATTTGGAAAGAATCCCTTGTAGCTAGAGCCAAGCTAGACACCTTGCTATGTCTGTCTTTAGGACTCCTCCTGTCGGATGTAAAACTGTGGTGGCCACCAAGACACAAAGCACTGATCTGCTGTGAACTCACTCGAGCAGTTTGAACAGGTTAAAAATGGTTCATGATCTATCTTCATGCAATCAGGGTAACTCAGCAGAAACAGGACCCTGTGTCCACGGTGGCTGCAGATCCTGCAGTGCCCCCGCCTGGTTCCTGGAGATCATGGAACAAGGGCCTGATGTCATGGGAAAAATGAGACGGTTTAGTATTTCAGGTCCTCACACAGGACAGGTTTTAGCTTGTATTTCAGGGAATACCCTAAAGCAGAGTGGGTGGCAGAGCCGGCCTCCTCCTAAAAGAGGAGCAGGGCAGCAGGGGGGGTGACAGCAGCACCGTGATGCTGCAAGTGCTGCGCAGGCAGGATCCCGGGTCATTTGAAGCAGCGTTATAACTGCCCCACAGTCCTTCCAGCAGCCCAGCAGCAGCCTGTGCCACGGAGAACTGAGCACACCAGACTGCTGCCTCACAACCCAATAGCTGCCACGCTGCCAGAAACTCGCAGATAGGTCTGTCACACTGGAAAAAGCTGGTGCTTTTATCTTGTCCATAGGCCACCCAGTAGAGTCAGGTAGATGAGTTCATACACTTTTCTACCCTTTCTCTTTCAAACCAGCATCGGTGAATACATCTGCCTGTGAGGTGACTGGGCATTTAGTCCTGGGCCTGCCAAGGTCTCATCTCACACAAATCATTTGCCATTTTAAACTGAAAAGTCTGGATATAACAAGGGGAACCACAGCACAGCTTCGATATGTAGTGATGGTGGTGATGAGTAAGGAGAAGAAGGGACATAGACAGCTCATGTTATCTACCTGCAGCTCCTTGCAATGTTTTCTATGTGCTGCTTCTCTGTGGAATAAAATTGTCCTGCATACATCACTGCCAGATGTCACCAACTCTACCCCTGGGGACTTCCTGTCCTGCTGACCAGCACACTCCCACCTAGGCAGGCCCAGGAGCTTGGTGGCCACAATGTGGGGGGCTGGACAGGATGGGGAACAGAGCTGGTGAACCATAACCTGGCCAGGCTGCCAGAAGTGTGCTTGCTTGCCTGTTTGCTGCCCTGCTCCAGCGACTGTCCATCTCCCATGGCTTTGTGAAGCACCAGGAGTCTGTGGCCCAGAGTCTGGGAACTGGCTGATCCTCCTTTCCCATAGATGCCTCACCAGAGCTGGGCAGGAGGCTCTCCAGTCAGTCGTTTCCCTCCAGCAGCTGAAGTGCAGCCAGTCAGGAAGAGGTTAGTTGAAATCAAAACCAAACTGTGCCTAAAATAAAATTAGTTCAGAAGCAAGCTTTTTGTATTGCTGTATAAAACAAGCTGAACTTCACAGTGGAAAAGCTTCCTTTTTAGGCTGGAAAGTTTTAGGGTTTTTTCTTTTTTACTGGAACATGCTGAGTCAAATAAATAATTTCATTGGAGCAAAACTGCAGATTTTACCAAAGTTCAATGAAAGGCTATGCAAACACTTTTTTTTTTTTTTTTTTTTGGTAAAGGTTTTAATATTAAAGCTTTAATGAGAGGCAGGGAGTTTTGTTCTTAATTACAACAAGGAGCCCAGCGTGTTTTGCTTTGGACCCCGGGGCCCTGGATGCACCTCAGCCC